>NW_027515059.1:0-96825 GCF_048772815.1 Callospermophilus lateralis | reverse complement strand
CCTCTTGATGTAGCCTAAAGCAGGGACTGGCGAATAACACTTATATTGAAAGGGGTTGAAAACTTTCAAAAAACTAGAGTCTCCTGAAATCTCAACATATATTTTTTCATCCAATCTTCATGATACTTTCAAGTAATGATCAGTACACCATTCCCACTTGGATGCCCAAGTTTTGTTCTTCTAGGTTGAAGCATTCGTTTGCAGTAACAGTTTGAATTTCTAGGTTTCACTCTGGTTTCTCCTATATTGACAGATGCAGTTAGAACTTTATATCAAACACGGTTTGTGCTAGCTACTTGAAACATGACACAATAAAGTAGTTCTACGTTCTATCCCTAAGGTTTGTTTCCTCTTGATGTAGCCTTCAGCACAGACTGGCGAATAACACATTCAATGAAAGGCGTTGTTAGGCCGCAAAAAAAATACAGTCTCCTGAAATCCCATCATATATTTTTTATTCCGACCTTCATGATACTTTCAAGTAATGAGCAGTGCACCAACCAAACTTGGATGCCCAAGTTTCGTTCTCCTAGGTTGATGCATTCGTTTGCACTAACAGTTTGAATTTCTAGGTTTCACTCTGTTTTCTGCTTTATTGACAGATGCAGCTAGAACTCTAAATCAAACACGGTTTGTGCTAGCTTCTTGAAACTTGACACAATAAACTAGTTCTACGTTCTATCTCTAAGGTTTTTTTCCTCCTGATGTAGCCTAAAGCAGGGAATGGCGAATAACACTTACAATGAAAGGCGTTTTTAGGCTGCCAAAAAACTAGAGTCTCCTGAAATCTCAACACATATTTTTTTCTGACCTTAATGATACTTTCAAGTAATGAGCAGTACACCAATCAAACTTGGATGCCCAAGTTTCGTTCTCCTAGGTTGATGCATTCGTTTGCAGTAACAGTTTGAATTTCTAGGTTTCACTCTGTTTTCTCCTATATTGACAGATGCAGCTAGAACTCTAAATCAAACACGGTTTGTGCTAGCTTCTTGAAACTTGACACAATAAAAGTAGTCCTACGTTCTATCTCTAAGGTTTGTTTCCTCTTGATGTAGCCTAAAGCAGGGACTGGCGAATAACACTTACAATGAGAGGCGTTGTTAGGCTGCCAAAAAACTAGAGTCTCCTGAAATCTCAACACATATTTTTTTCCGACCTTAATGATACTTTCAAGTAATGAGCAGTACACCAATCAAACTTGGATGCCCACGTTTCGTTCTTCTAGGTTGATGCATTCGTTTGCAGTAACAGTTTGAATTTCTAGGTTTCACTCTGTTTTCTCCTATATTGACAGATGCAGTTAGAACTCTAAATCAAACACGGTTTGTGCTAGCTTCTTGAAACTTGACACAATAAAGTAGTTCTATGTTCTATCTCTAAGGTTTGTTTCCTCTTGATGTAGCCTAAAGCAGGGACTGGCGAATAACACTTACAATGAGAGGCGTTGTTAGCCTGCCAAAAACTAGAGTCTCCTGAAATCTCAACACATATTTTTTTCCGACCTTAATGATACTTTCAAGTAATGATCAGTACACCATTCCCACTTGGATGCCCAAGTTTTGTTCTTCTAGGTTGAAGCATTCGTTTGCAGGAACAGTTTGAATTTTAGGTTTCACTCTGGTTTCTTCCTATATTGACAGATGCAGTTAGAACTTTATATCAAACACGGTTTGTGCTAGCTACTTGAAACATGACACAATAAAGTAGTTCTACGTTCTATCCCTAAGGTTTGTTTCCTCTTGATGTAGCCTTAAGCAGAGACTGGCGAATAACACATTCAATGAAAGGCGTTGTTAGGCTGCCAAAAAACTACAGTCTCCTGAAATCTCATCATATATTTTTTCTTCCGACCTTCATGATACTTTCAAGTAATGAGCAGTGCACCAATCAAACTTGGATGCCCAAGTTTCGTTCTCCTAGGTTGAAGCATTCGTTTGCAGAAACAGTTTGAATTTTTAGGTTTCACACTGTTTTGTCCTATATTGACAGATGCAGTTCGAACTCTAAATCAAACACGGTTTGTGCTAGCTTCTTGAAACTTGACAAAATACTGTAGTTCTACGTTCTATCTCTAAGGTTTGTTTCCTCTTGATGTAGCCTAATGCAGGGACTGGCGAATAACACTTTTATTGAAAGGGGTTGCCAAACTTCCAAAAACTAGAGTCTTCCTGAAATCTCAACATATATTTTTCATCCAATCTTCATGATACTTTCAAGTAATGATCAGTACACCAATCCCACTTGGATGCTCAAGTTTCATTCTCCTACGTGGAAGCATTCGTTTGCAGTAACAGTTTGAATTTTTAGGTTTCACTCTGTTCCTATATTGACAAATTTAGTTCAAACTCTAAATCATACACGGTTTGGGCTAGCTTCTTGAAACTTGACACAATAAAGTAGTTCTACATTCTATCCCTAAGGTTTGTTTCCTCTTGATGTAGCCTTCAGCACAGACTGGCGAATAACACTTACAATGAAAGGCGTTGTTAGGCTGCCAAAAAACTAGAGTATCCTGAAATCTCAACACATATTTTTTCCGACCTTAATGATACTTTCAAGTAATGAGCAGTACACCAATCAAACTTGGATGCCCAAGTTTCGTTCTCCTAGGTTGATGCAGTCGTTTGCAGTAACAGTTTGAATTTCTAGGTTTCACTCTGTTTTCTCCTATATTGACAGATGCAGCTAGAACTCTAAATCAAACACGGTTTGTGCTAGCTTCGTGAAACTTGACACAATAAAGTAGTTCTACGTTCTATCTCTAAGGTTTGTTTCCTCTTGATGTAGCCTAAAGCAGGGACTGGCGAATAACACTTATATTGAAAGGGGTTGCCAAACTTTCAAAAAACTAGAGTCTCCTGAAATCTCAACATATATTTTTTCATCCAATCTTCATGATACTTTCAAGTAATGTTCAGTACACCATTCCCACTTGGATGCCCAAGTTTTGTTCTTCTAGGTTGAAGCATTCGTTTGCAGGAACAGTTTGAATTTTTAGGTTTCACTCAGTTTTCTCCTATATTGACAAATGTAGTTCAAACTCTAAATCATACACGGTTTGGGCTAGCTTCTTGAAACGTGACACAAATAAGTAGTTCTACATTCTACCACTAAGGTTTGTTTCCTCTTGATGTAGCCTTCAGCACAGACTGGCGAATAACACTTACAATGACAGGCGTTGTTAGGCTGCCAAAAAACTAGAGTCTCCTGAAATCTCAACACATATTTTTTTTCCGACCTTAATGATACTTTCAAGTAATGAGCAGTTCACCAATCAAACTTGGATGCCCAAGTTTCGTTCTCCTAGGTTGATGCATTCGTTTGCAGTAACAGTTTGAATTTCTAGGTTTCACTCTGTTTCTCCTTTTTTGACAGATGCAGCTAGAACTCTAAATCAAACACGGTTTGTGCTAGCTTCTTGAAACTTGACACAATAAACTCGTTCTACGTTCTATCTCTAAGGTTTGTTTCCTCTTGATGTAGCCTAAAGCAGGGACTGGCGAATAACACTTACAATGAGAGGCGTTGTTAGCCTGCCAAAAAACTAGAGTCTCCTGAAATCTCAACACATATTTTTTTCCGACCTTAATGATACTTTCAAGTAATGATCAGTACACCATTCCCACTTGGATGCCCAAGTTTTGTTCTTCTAGGTTGAAGCATTCGTTTGCAGGAACAGTTTGAATTTTTAGGTTTCACTCTGGTTTCTCCTATATTGACAGATGCAGTTAGAACTTTATATCAAACACGGTTTGTGCTAGCTACTTGAAACATGACACAATAAAGTAGTTCTACGTTCTATCCCTAAGGTTTGTTTCCTCTTGATGTAGCCTTAAGCAGAGACTGGCGAATAACACATTCAATGAAAGGCGTTGTTAGGCTGCCAAAAAACTACAGTCTCCTGAAATCTCATCATATATTTTTTTCTTCCGACCTTCATGATACTTTCAAGTAATGAGCAGTGCACCAATCAAACTTGGATGCCCAAGTGTCGTTCTCCTAGGTTGAAGCATTCGTTTGCAGAAACAGTTTGAATTTTTAGGTTTCACACTGTTTTGTCCTATATTGACAGATGCAGTTCGAACTCTAAATCAAACACGGTTTGTGCTAGCTTCTTGAAACTTGACAAAATACTGTAGTTCTACGTTCTATCTCTAAGGTTTGTTTCCTCTTGATGTAGCCTAATGCAGGGACTGGCGAATAACACTTTTATTGAAAGGGGTTGCCAAACTTCCAAAAACTAGAGTCTTCTGAAATCTCAACATATATTTTTTCATCCAATCTTCATGATACTTTCAAGTAATGATCAGTACACCAATCCCACTTGGATGCTCAAGTTTCATTCTCCTACGTGGAAGCATTCGTTTGCAGTAACAGTTTGAATTTTTAGGTTTCACTCTGTTTTCTCCTATATTGACAAATTTAGTTCAAACTCTAAATCATACACGGTTTGGGCTAGCTTCTTGAAACTTGACACAATAAAGTAGTTCTACATTCTATCCCTAAGGTTTGTTTCCTCTTGATGTAGCCTTCAGCACAGACTGGCGAATAACACTTACAATGAAAGGCGTTGTTAGGCTGCCAAAAAACTAGAGTATCCTGAAATCTCAACACATATTTTTTTTCCGCCTTAATGATACTTTCAAGTAATGAGCAGTACACCAATCAAACTTGGATGCCCAAGTTTCGTTCTCCTAGGTTGATGCATTCGTTTGCAGTAACAGTTTGAATTTCTAGGTTTCACTCTGTTTTCTCCTATATTGACAGATGCAGCTAGAACTCTAAATCAAACACGGTTTGTGCTAGCTTCTTGAAACTTGACACAATAAAGTAGTTCTACGTTCTATCTCTAAGGTTTGTTTCCTCTTGATGTAGCCTAAAGCAGGGACTGGCGAATAACACTTATATTGAAAGGGGTTGCCAAACTTTCAAAAAACTAGAGTCTCCTGAAATCTCAACATATATTTTTTCATCCAATCTTCATGATACTTTCAAGTAATGATCAGTACACCATTCCCACTTGGATGCCCAAGTTTTGTTCTTCTAGGTTGAAGCATTCGTTGGCAGGAACAGTTTGAATTTTTAGGTTTCACTCTGTTTTCTCCTATATTGACAAATGTAGTTCAAACTCTAAATCATACACGGTTTGGGCTAGCTTCTTGAAACTTGACACAATAAAGTAGTTCTACATTCTATCCCAAAGGTTTGTTTCCTTTTGATGTAGCCTTCAGCACAGACTGGCGAATAACACTTACAATGACAGTCGTTGTTAGGCTGCCAAAAAGTAGAGTCTCCTGAAATCTCAACACATATTTTTTTTCCGACCTTAATGATACTTTCAAGTAATGAGCAGTACACCAATCAAACTTGGATGCCCAAGTTTCGTTCTCCTAGGTTGATGCATTCGTTTGCAGTAACAGTTTGAATTTCTAGGTTTCACTCTGTTTTCTCCTATATTGACAGATGCAGCTAGAACTCTAAATCAAACACGGTTTGTGCTAGCTTCTCGAAACTTGACACAATAAAGTAGTTCTACGTTCTATCTCTAAGGTTTGTTTCCTCTTGATGTAGCCTAAAGCAGGGACTGGCGAATAACACTTATATTGAAAGGGGTTGAAAACTTTCAAAAAACTAGAGTCTCCTGAAATCTCAACATATATTTTTTCATCCAATCTTCATGATACTTTCAAGTAATGATCAGTACACCATTCCCACTTGGATGCCCAAGTTTTGTTCTTCTAGGTTGAAGCATTCGTTTGCAGTAACAGTTTGAATTTCTAGGTTTCACTCTGGTTTCTCCTATATTGACAGATGCAGTTAGAACTTTATATCAAACACGGTTTGTGCTAGCTACTTGAAACATGACACAATAAAGTAGTTCTACGTTCTATCCCTAAGGTTTGTTTCCTCTTGATGTAGCCTTCAGCACAGACTGGCGAATAACACATTCAATGAAAGGCGTTGTTAGGCCGCAAAAAAAATACAGTCTCCTGAAATCCCATCATATATTTTTTATTCCGACCTTCATGATACTTTCAAGTAATGAGCAGTGCACCAACCAAACTTGGATGCCCAAGTTTCGTTCTCCTAGGTTGATGCATTCGTTTGCAGTAACAGTTTGAATTTCTAGGTTTCACTCTGTTTTCTCCTTTATTGACAGATGCAGCTAGAACTCTAAATCAAGCACGGTTTGTGCTAGCTTCTTGAAACTTGACACAATAAACTAGTTCTACGTTCTATCTCTAAGGTTTGTTTCCTCTTGATGTAGCCTTCAGCACAGACTGGCGAATAACACTTACAATGAGAGGCGTTCTTAGGCTGCCAAAAAACTAGAGTCTCCTGAAATCTCAACACATATTTTTTTCCGACCTTAATGATACTTTCAAGTAATGAGCAGTACACCAATCAAACTTGGATGCCCAAGTTTCGTTCTCCTAGGTTGATGCATTCGTTTGCAGTAACAGTTTGAATTTCTAGGTTTCACTCTGTTTTCTCCTATATTGACAGATGCAGCTAGAACTCTAAATCAAACACGGTTTGTGCTAGCTTCTTGAAACTTGACACAATAAAGTAGTTCTACGTTCTATCTCTAAGGTTTGTTTCCTCTTGATGTAGCCTAAAGCAGGGACTGGCGAATAACACTTATATTGAAAGGGGTTGCCAAACTTTCAAAAAACTAGAGTCTCCTGAAATCTCAACATATATTTTTTCATCCAATCTTCATGATACTTTCAAGTAATGATCAGTACACCATTCCCACTTGGATGCCCAAGTTTTGTTCTTCTAGGTTGAAGCATTCGTTGGCAGGAACAGTTTGAATTTTTAGGTTTCACTCTGTTTTCTCCTATATTGACAAATGTAGTTCAAACTCTAAATCATACACGGTTTGGGCTAGCTTCTTGAAACTTGACACAATAAAGTAGTTCTACATTCTATCCCAAAGGTTTGTTTCCTTTTGATGTAGCCTTCAGCACAGACTGGCGAATAACACTTACAATGACAGTCGTTGTTAGGCTGCCAAAAAGTAGAGTCTCCTGAAATCTCAACACATATTTTTTTTCCGACCTTAATGATACTTTCAAGTAATGAGCAGTACACCAATCAAACTTGGATGCCCAAGTTTCGTTCTCCTAGGTTGATGCATTCGTTTGCAGTAACAGTTTGAATTTCTAGGTTTCACTCTGTTTTCTCCTATATTGACAGATGCAGCTAGAACTCTAAATCAAACACGGTTTGTGCTAGCTTCTCGAAACTTGACACAATAAAGTAGTTCTACGTTCTATCTCTAAGGTTTGTTTCCTCTTGATGTAGCCTAAAGCAGGGACTGGCGAATAACACTTATATTGAAAGGGGTTGAAAACTTTCAAAAAACTAGAGTCTCCTGAAATCTCAACATATATTTTTTCATCCAATCTTCATGATACTTTCAAGTAATGATCAGTACACCATTCCCACTTGGATGCCCAAGTTTTGTTCTTCTAGGTTGAAGCATTCGTTTGCAGTAACAGTTTGAATTTCTAGGTTTCACTCTGGTTTCTCCTATATTGACAGATGCAGTTAGAACTTTATATCAAACACGGTTTGTGCTAGCTACTTGAAACATGACACAATAAAGTAGTTCTACGTTCTATCCCTAAGGTTTGTTTCCTCTTGATGTAGCCTTCAGCACAGACTGGCGAATAACACATTCAATGAAAGGCGTTGTTAGGCCGCAAAAAAAATACAGTCTCCTGAAATCCCATCATATATTTTTTATTCCGACCTTCATGATACTTTCAAGTAATGAGCAGTGCACCAACCAAACTTGGATGCCCAAGTTTCGTTCTCCTAGGTTGATGCATTCGTTTGCAGTAACAGTTTGAATTTCTAGGTTTCACTCTGTTTTCTCCTTTATTGACAGATGCAGCTAGAACTCTAAATCAAACACGGTTTGTGCTAGCTTCTTGAAACTTGACACAATAAACTAGTTCTACGTTCTATCTCTAAGGTTTTTTTCCTCCTGATGTAGCCAAAGCAGGGAATGGCGAATAACACTTACAATGAAAGGCGTTGTTAGGCTGCCAAAAAACTAGAGTCTCCTGAAATCTCAACACATATTTTTTTCCGACCTTAATGATACTTTCAAGTAATGAGCAGTACACCAATCAAACTTGGATGCCCAAGTTTCGTTCTCCTAGGTTGATGCATTCGTTTGCAGTAACAGTTTGAATTTCTAGGTTTCACTCTGTTTTCTCCTATATTGACAGATGCAGCTAGAACTCTAAATCAAACACGGTTTGTGCTAGCTTCTTGAAACTTGACACAATAAAGTAGTGCTACGTTCTATCTCTAAGGTTTGTTTCCTCTTGATGTAGCCTAAAGCACGGACTGGCGAATAACACTTACAATGAGAGGCGTTGTTAGGCTGCCAAAAAACTAGAGTCTCCTGAAATCTCAACACATATTTTTTTCCGACCTTAATGATACTTTCAAGTAATGAGCAGTACACCAATCAAACTTGGATGCCCAAGTTTCGTTCTCCTAGGTTGATGCATTCGTTTGCAGTAACAGTTTGAATTTCTAGGTTTCACTCTGTTTTCTCCTATATTGACAGATGCAGTTAGAACTCTAAATCAAACACGGTTTGTGCTAGCTTCTTGAAACTTGACACAATAAAGTAGTTCTACGTTCTATCTCTAAGGTTTGTTTCCTCTTGATGTAGCCTAAAGCAGGGACTGGCGAATAACACTTATATTGAAAGGGGTTGCCAAACTTTCAAAAAACTAGAGTCTCCTGAAATCTCAACATATATTTTTTCATCCAATCTTCATGATACATTCAAGTAATGATCAGTACACCATTCCCACTTGGATGCCCAAGTTTTGTTGTTCTAGGTTGAAGCATTCGTTTGCAGGAACAGTTTGAATTTTTAGGTTTCACTCTGGTTTCTCCTATATTGACAGATGCAGTTAGAACTTTATATCAAACACGGTTTGTGCTAGCTACTTGAAACATGACACAATAAAGTAGTTCTACGTTCTATCCCTAAGGTTTGTTTCCTCTTGATGTAGCCTTAAGCAGAGACTGGCGAATAACACATTCAATGAAAGGCGTTGTTAGGCTGCCAAAAAACTACAGTCTCCTGAAATCTCATCATATATTTTTTCTTCCGACCTTCATGATACTTTCAAGTAATGAGCAGTGCACCAATCAAACTTGGATGCCCAAGTTTCGTTCTCCTAGGTTGAAGCATTCGTTTGCAGAAACAGTTTGAATTTTTAGGTTTCACACTGTTTTGTCCTATATTGACAGATGCAGTTCGAACTCTAATTCAAACACGGTTTGTGCTAGCTTCTTGAAACTTGACAAAATACTGTAGTTCTACGTTCTATCTCTAAGGTTTGTTTCCTCTTGATGTAGCCTAATGCAGGGACTGGCGAATAACACTTTTATTGAAAGGGGTTGCCAAACTTCCAAAAACTAGAGTCTTCTGAAATCTCAACATATATTTTTTCATCCAATCTTCATGATACTTTCAAGTAATGATCAGTACACCAATCCCACTTGGATGCTCAAGTTTCATTCTCCTACGTGGAAGCATTCGTTTGCAGTAACAGTTTGAATTTTTAGGTTTCACTCTGTTCCTATATTGACAAATTTAGTTCAAACTCTAAATCATACACGGTTTGGGCTAGCTTCTTGAAACTTGACACAATAAAGTAGTTCTACATTCTATCCCTAAGGTTTGTTTCCTCTTGATGTAGCCTTCAGCACAGACTGGCGAATAACACTTACAATGAAAGGCGTTGTTAGGCTGCCAAAAAACTAGAGTATCCTGAAATCTCAACACATATTTTTTCCGACCTTAATGATACTTTCAAGTAATGAGCAGTACACCAATCAAACTTGGATGCCCAAGTTTCGTTCTCCTAGGTTGATGCAGTCGTTTGCAGTAACAGTTTGAATTTCTAGGTTTCACTCTGTTTTCTCCTATATTGACAGATGCAGCTAGAACTCTAAATCAAACACGGTTTGTGCTAGCTTCTTGAAACTTGACACAATAAAGTAGTTCTACGTTCTATCTCTAAGGTTTGTTTCCTCTTGATGTAGCCTAAAGCAGGGACTGGCGAATAACACTTACAATGAGAGGCGTTGTTAGCCTGCCAAAAAACTAGAGTCTCCTGAAATCTCAACACATATTTTTTTCCGACCTTAATGATACTTTCAAGTAATGATCAGTACACCATTCCCACTTGGATGCCCAAGTTTTGTTCTTCTAGGTTGAAGCATTCGTTTGCAGGAACAGTTTGAATTTTTAGGTTTCACTCTGGTTTCTCCTATATTGACAGATGCAGTTAGAACTTTATATCAAACACGGTTTGTGCTAGCTACTTGAAACATGACACAATAAAGTAGTTCTACGTTCTATCCCTAAGGTTTGTTTCCTCTTGATGTAGCCTTAAGCAGAGACTGGCGAATAACACATTCAATGAAAGGCGTTGTTAGGCTGCCAAAAAACTACAGTCTCCTGAAATCTCATCATATATTTTTTCTTCCGACCTTCATGATACTTTCAAGTAATGAGCAGTGCACCAATCAAACTTGGATGCCCAAGTGTCGTTCTCCTAGGTTGAAGCATTCGTTTGCAGAAACAGTTTGAATTTTTAGGTTTCACACTGTTTTGTCCTATATTGACAGATGCAGTTCGAACTCTAAATCAAACACGGTTTGTGCTAGCTTCTTGAAACTTGACAAAATACTGTAGTTCTACGTTCTATCTCTAAGGTTTGTTTCCTCTTGATGTAGCCTAATGCAGGGACTGGCGAATAACACTTTTATTGAAAGGGGTTGCCAAACTTCCAAAAACTAGAGTCTTCTGAAATCTCAACATATATTTTTTCATCCAATCTTCATGATACTTTCAAGTAATGATCAGTACACCAATCCCACTTGGATGCTCAAGTTTCATTCTCCTACGTGGAAGCATTCGTTTGCAGTAACAGTTTGAATTTTTAGGTTTCACTCTGTTTTCTCCTATATTGACAAATTTAGTTCAAACTCTAAATCATACACGGTTTGGGCTAGCTTCTTGAAACTTGACACAATAAAGTAGTTCTACATTCTATCCCTAAGGTTTGTTTCCTCTTGATGTAGCCTTCAGCACAGACTGGCGAATAACACTTACAATGAAAGGCGTTGTTAGGCTGCCAAAAAACTAGAGTATCCTGAAATCTCAACACATATTTTTTTCCGACCTTAATGATACTTTCAAGTAATGAGCAGTACACCAATCAAACTTGGATGCCCAAGTTTCGTTCTCCTAGGTTGATGCATTCGTTTGCAGTAACAGTTTGAATTTCTAGGTTTCACTCTGTTTTCTCCTATATTGACAGATGCAGCTAGAACTCTAAATCAAACACGGTTTGTGCTAGCTTCTTGAAACTTGACACAATAAAGTAGTTCTACGTTCTATCTCTAAGGTTTGTTTCCTCTTGATGTAGCCTAAAGCAGGGACTGGCGAATAACACTTATATTGAAAGGGGTTGCCAAACTTTCAAAAAACTAGAGTCTCCTGAAATCTCAACATATATTTTTTCATCCAATCTTCATGATACTTTCAAGTAATGATCAGTACACCATTCCCACTTGGATGCCCAAGTTTTGTTCTTCTAGGTTGAAGCATTCGTTGGCAGGAACAGTTTGAATTTTTAGGTTTCACTCTGTTTTCTCCTATATTGACAAATGTAGTTCAAACTCTAAATCATACACGGTTTGGGCTAGCTTCTTGAAACTTGACACAATAAAGTAGTTCTACATTCTATCCCAAAGGTTTGTTTCCTTTTGATGTAGCCTTCAGCACAGACTGGCGAATAACACTTACAATGACAGTCGTTGTTAGGCTGCCAAAAAGTAGAGTCTCCTGAAATCTCAACACATATTTTTTTTCCGACCTTAATGATACTTTCAAGTAATGAGCAGTACACCAATCAAACTTGGATGCCCAAGTTTCGTTCTCCTAGGTTGATGCATTCGTTTGCAGTAACAGTTTGAATTTCTAGGTTTCACTCTGTTTTCTCCTATATTGACAGATGCAGCTAGAACTCTAAATCAAACACGGTTTGTGCTAGCTTCTCGAAACTTGACACAATAAAGTAGTTCTACGTTCTATCTCTAAGGTTTGTTTCCTCTTGATGTAGCCTAAAGCAGGGACTGGCGAATAACACTTATATTGAAAGGGGTTGAAAACTTTCAAAAAACTAGAGTCTCCTGAAATCTCAACATATATTTTTTCATCCAATCTTCATGATACTTTCAAGTAATGATCAGTACACCATTCCCACTTGGATGCCCAAGTTTTGTTCTTCTAGGTTGAAGCATTCGTTTGCAGTAACAGTTTGAATTTCTAGGTTTCACTCTGGTTTCTCCTATATTGACAGATGCAGTTAGAACTTTATATCAAACACGGTTTGTGCTAGCTACTTGAAACATGACACAATAAAGTAGTTCTACGTTCTATCCCTAAGGTTTGTTTCCTCTTGATGTAGCCTTCAGCACAGACTGGCGAATAACACATTCAATGAAAGGCGTTGTTAGGCCACAAAAAAAATACAGTCTCCTGAAATCCCATCATATATTTTTTATTCCGACCTTCATGATACTTTCAAGTAATGAGCAGTGCACCAACCAAACTTGGATGCCCAAGTTTCGTTCTCCTAGGTTGATGCATTCGTTTGCAGTAACAGTTTGAATTTCTAGGTTTCACTCTGTTTTCTCCTTTATTGACAGATGCAGCTAGAACTCTAAATCAAGCACGGTTTGTGCTAGCTTCTTGAAACTTGACACAATAAACTAGTTCTACGTTCTATCTCTAAGTTTTGTTTCCTCTTGATGTAGCCAAAGCAGGGAATGGCGAATAACACTTAGAATGAAAGGCGTTGTTAGGCTGCCAAAAAACTAGAGTCTCCTGAAATCTCAACACATATTTTTTTCCGACCTTAATGATACTTTCAAGTAATGAGCAGTACACCAATCAAACTTGGATGCCCAAGTTTCGTTCTCCTAGGTTGATGCATTCGTTTGCAGTAACAGTTTGAATTTCTAGGTTTCACTCTGTTTTCTCCTATATTGACAGATGCAGCTAGAACTCTAAATCAAACACGGTTTGTGCTAGCTTCTTGAAACTTGACACAATAAAGTAGTGCTACGTTCTATCTCTAAGGTTTGTTTCCTCTTGATGTAGCCTAAAGCAGGGACTGGCGAATAACACTTACAATGAGAGGCGTTGTTAGGCTGCCAAAAAACTAGAGTCTCCTGAAATCTCAACACATATTTTTTTCCGACCTTAATGATACTTTCAAGTAATGAGCAGTACACCAATCAAACTTGGATGCCCAAGTTTCGTTCTCCTAGGTTGATGCATTCGTTTGCAGTAACAGTTTGAATTTCTAGGTTTCACTCTGTTTTCTCCTATATTGACAGATGCAGTTAGAACTCTAAATCAAACACGGTTTGTGCTAGCTTCTTGAAACTTGACACAATAAAGTAGTTCTACGTTCTATCTCTAAGGTTTGTTTCCTCTTGATGTAGCCTAAAGCAGGGACTGGCGAATAACACTTATATTGAAAGGGGTTGCCAAACTTTCAAAAAACTAGAGTCTCCTGAAATCTCAACATATATTTTTTCATCCAATCTTCATGATACATTCAAGTAATGATCAGTACACCATTCCCACTTGGATGCCCAAGTTTTGTTCTTCTAGGTTGAAGCATTCGTTTGCAGGAACAGTTTGAATTTTTAGGTTTCACTCTGGTTTCTCCTATATTGACAGATGCAGTTAGAACTTTATATCAAACACGGTTTGTGCTAGCTACTTGAAACATGACACAATAAAGTAGTTCTACGTTCTATCCCTAAGGTTTGTTTCCTCTTGATGTAGCCTTAAGCAGAGACTGGCGAATAACACATTCAATGAAAGGCGTTGTTAGGCTGCCAAAAAACTACAGTCTCCTGAAATCTCATCATATATTTTTTCTTCCGACCTTCATGATACTTTCAAGTAATGAGCAGTGCACCAATCAAACTTGGATGCCCAAGTTTCGTTCTCCTAGGTTGAAGCATTCGTTTGCAGAAACAGTTTGTATTTTTAGGTTTCACACTGTTTTGTCCTATATTGACAGATGCAGTTCGAACTCTAATTCAAACACGGTTTGTGCTAGCTTCTTGAAACTTGACAAAATACTGTAGTTCAACGTTCTATCTCTAAGGTTTGTTTCCTCTTGATGTAGCCTAATGCAGGGACTGGCGAATAACACTTTTATTGAAAGGGGTTGCCAAACTTCCAAAAACTAGAGTCTTCTGAAATCTCAACATATATTTTTTCATCCAATCTTCATGATACTTTCAAGTAATGATCAGTACACCAATCCCACTTGGATGCTCAAGTTTCATTCTCCTACGTGGAAGCATTCGTTTGCAGTAACAGTTTGAATTTTTAGGTTTCACTCTGTTTTCTCCTATATTGACAGATGCAGCTAGAACTCTAAATCAAACACGGTTTGTGCTAGCTTCTTGAAACTTGACACAATAAAGTAGTTCTACGTTCTATCTCTAAGGTTTGTTTCCTCTTGATGTAGCCTAAAGCAGGGACTGGCGAATAACACTTATATTGAAAGGGGTTGCCAAACTTTCAAAAAACTAGAGTCTCCTGAAATCTCAACATATATTTTTTCATCCAATCTTCATGATACTTTCAAGTAATGATCAGTACACCATTCCCACTTGGATGCCCAAGTTTTGTTCTTCTAGGTTGAAGCATTCGTTTGCAGGAACAGTTTGAATTTTTAGGTTTCACTCTGTTTTCTCCTATATTGACAAATGTAGTTCAAACTCTAAATCATACACGGTTTGGGCTAGCTTCTTGAAACGTGACACAATAAAGTAGTTCTACATTCTACCCCTAAGGTTTGTTTCCTCTTGATGTAGCCTTCAGCACAGACTGGCGAATAACACTTACAATGACAGGCGTTGTTAGGCTTCCAAAAAACTAGAGTCTCCTGAAATCTCAACACATATTTTTTTTCCGACCTTAATGATACTTTCAAGTAATGAGCAGTACACCAATCAAACTTGGATGCCCAAGTTTCGTTCTCCTAGGTTGATGCATTCGTTTGCAGTAACAGTTTGAATTTCTAGGTTTCACTCTGTTTTCTCTTTTTTTGACAGATGCAGCTAGAACTCTAAATCAAACACGGTTTGTGCTAGCTTCTTGAAACTTGACACAATAAACTAGTTCTACGTTCTATCTCTAAGGTCTGTTTCCTCTTGATGTAGCCTAAAGCAGGGACTGGCGAATAACACTTACAATGAGAGGCGTTGTTAGGCTGCCAAAAAACTAGAGTCTCCTGAAATCTCAACACATATTTTTTTCCGACCTTAATGATACTTTCAAGTAATGATCAGTACACCATTCCCACTTGGATGCCCAAGTTTTGTTCTTCTAGGTTGAAGCATTCGTTTGCAGGAACAGTTTGAATTTTTAGGTTTCACTCTGGTTTCTCCTATATTGACAGATGCAGTTAGAACTTTATATCAAACACGGTTTGTGCTAGCTACTTGAAACATGACACAATAAAGTAGTTCTACGTTCTATCCCTAAGGTTTGTTTCCTCTTGATGTAGCCTTAAGCAGAGACTGGCGAATAACACATTCAATGAAAGGTGTTGTTAGGCTGCCAAAAAACTACAGTCTCCTGAAATCTCATCATATATTTTTTCTTCCGACCTTCATGATACTTTCAAGTAATGAGCAGTGCACCAATCAAACTTGGATGCCCAAGTGTCGTTCTCCTAGGTTGAAGCATTCGTTTGCAGAAACAGTTTGAATTTTTAGGTTTCACACTGTTTTGTCCTATATTGACAGATGCAGTTCGAACTCTAAATCAAACACGGTTTGTGCTAGCTTCTTGAAACTTGACAAAATACTGTAGTTCTACGTTCTATCTCTAAGGTTTGTTTCCTCTTGATGTAGCCTAATGCAGGGACTGGCGAATAACACTTTTATTGAAAGGGGTTGCCAAACTTCCAAAAACTAGAGTCTTCTGAAATCTCAACATATATTTTTTTCATCCAATCTTCATGATACTTTCAAGTAATGATCAGTACACCAATCCCACTTGGATGCTCAAGTTTCATTCCCCTACGTGGAAGCATTCGTTTGCAGTAACAGTTTGAATTTTTAGGTTTCACTCTGTTTTCTCCTATATTGACAAATTTAGTTCAAACTCTAAACCATACACGGTTTGGGCTAGCTTCTTGAAACTTGACACAATAAAGTAGTTCTACATTCTATCCCTAAGGTTTGTTTCCTCTTGATGTAGCCTTCAGCACAGACTGGCGAATAACACTTACAATGAAAGGCGTTGTTAGGCTGCCAAAAACTAGAGTATCCTGAAATCTCAACACATATTTTTTTCCGACCTTAATGATACTTTCAAGTAATGAGCAGTACACCAATCAAACTTGGATGCCCAAGTTTCGTTCTCCTAGGTTGATGCATTCGTTTGCAGTAACAGTTTGAATTTCTAGGTTTCACTCTGTTTTCTCCTATATTGACAGATGCAGCTAGAACTCTAAATCAAACACGGTTTGTGCTAGCTTCTTGAAACTTGACACAATAAAGTAGTTCTACGTTCTATCTCTAAGGTTTGTTTCCTCTTGATGTAGCCTAAAGCAGGGACTGGCGAATAACACTTATATTGAAAGGGGTTGCCAAACTTTCAAAAAACTAGAGTCTCCTGAAATCTCAACATATATTTTTTCATCCAATCTTCATGATACTTTCAAGTAATGATCAGTACACCATTCAGACTTGGATGCCCAAGTTTTGTTCTTCTAGGTTGAAGCATTCGTTGGCAGGAACAGTTTGAATTTTTAGGTTTCACTCTGTTTTCTCCTATATTGACAAATGTAGTTCAAACTCTAAATCATACACGGTTTGGACTAGCTTCTTGAAACTTGACACAATAAAGTAGTTCTACATTCTATCCCAAAGGTTTGTTTCCTTTTGATGTAGCCTTCTGCACAGACTGGCGAATAACACTTACAATGACAGTCGTTGTTAGGCTGCCAAAAAGTAGAGTCTCCTGAAATCTCAACACATATTTTTTTTCCGACCTTAATGATACTTTCAAGTAATGATCAGTACACCAATCAAACTTGGATGCCCAAGTTTCGTTCTCCTAGGTTGATGCATTCGTTTGCAGTAACAGTTTGAATTTCTAGGTTTCACTCTGTTTTCTCCTATATTGACAGATGCAGCTAGAACTCTAAATCAAACACGGTTTGTGCTAGCTTCTCGAAACTTGACACAATAAAGTAGTTCTACGTTCTATCTCTAAGGTTTGTTTCCTCTTGATGTAGCCTAAAGCAGGGACTGGCGAATAACACTTATATTGAAAGGGGTTGAAAACTTTCAAAAAACTAGAGTCTCCTGAAATCTCAACATATATTTTTTCATCCAATCTTCATGATACTTTCAAGTAATGATCAGTACACCATTCCCACTTGGATGCCCAAGTTTTGTTCTTCTAGGTTGAAGCATTCGTTTGCAGTAACAGTTTGAATTTCTAGGTTTCACTCTGGTTTCTCCTATATTGACAGATGCAGTTAGAACTTTATGTCAAACACGGTTTGTGCTAGCTACTTGAAACATGACACAATAAAGTAGTTCTACGTTCTATCCCTAAGGTTTGTTTCCTCTTGATGTAGCCTTCAGCACAGACTGGCGAATAACACATTCAATGAAAGGCGTTGTTAGGCCGCAAAAAAAATACAGTCTCCTGAAATCCCATCATATATTTTTTATTCCGACCTTCATGATACTTTCAAGTAATGAGCAGTGCACCAACCAAACTTGGATGCCCAAGTTTCGTTCTCCTAGGTTGATGCATTCGTTTGCAGTAACAGTTTGAATTTCTAGGTTTCACTCTGTTTTCTCCTTTATTGACAGATGCAGCTAGAACTCTAAATCAAGCACGGTTTGTTTTAGCTTCTTGAAACTTGACACAATAAACTAGTTCTACGTTCTATCTCTAAGGTTTGTTTCCTCTTGATGTAGCCAAAGCAGGGAATGGCGAATAACACTTACAATGAAAGGCGTTGTTAGGCTGCCAAAAAACTAGAGTCTCCTGAAATCTCAACACATATTTTTTTCCGACCTTAATGATACTTTCAAGTAATGAGCAGTACACCAATCAAACTTGGATGCCCAAGTTTCGTTCTCCTAGGTTGATGCATTCGTTTGCAGTAACAGTTTGAATTTCTAGGTTTCACTCTGTTTTCTCCTATATTGACAGATGCAGCTAGAACTCTAAATAAAACACGGTTTGTGCTAGCTTCTTGAAACTTGACACAATAAAGTAGTGCTACGTTCTATCTCTAAGGTTTGTTTCCTCTTGATGTAGCCTAAAGCAGGGACTGGCGAATAACACTTACAATGAGAGGCGTTGTTAGGCTGCCAAAAAACTAGAGTCTCCTGAAATCTCAACACATATTTTTTTCCGACCTTAATGATACTTTCAAGTAATGAGCAGTACACCAATCAAACTTGGATGCCCAAGTTTCGTTCTCCTAGGTTGATGCATTCGTTTGCAGTAACAGTTTGAATTTCTAGGTTTCACTCTGTTTTTTCCTATATTGACAGATGCAGTTAGAACTCTAAATCAAACACGGTTTGTGCTAGCTTCTTGAAACTTGACACAATAAAGTAGTACTACGTTCTATCTCTAAGGTTTGTTTCCTCTTGATGTAGCCTAAAGCAGGGACTGGCGAATAACACTTATATTGAAAGGGGTTGCCAAACTTTCAAAAAACTAGAGTCTCCTGAAATCTCAACATATATTTTTTCATCCAATCTTCATGATACATTCAAGTAATGATCAGTACACCATTCCCACTTGGATGCCCAAGTTTTGTTCTTCTAGGTTGTAGCATTCGTTTGCAGGAACAGTTTGAATTTTTAGGTTTCACTCTGGTTTCTCCTATATTGACAGATGCAGTTAGAACTTTATATCAAACACGGTTTGTGCTAGCTACTTGAAACATGACACAATAAAGTAGTTCTACGTTCTATCCCTAAGGTTTGTTTCCTCTTGATGTAGCCTTAAGCAGAGACTGGCGAATAACACATTCAATGAAAGGCGTTGTTAGGCTGCCAAAAAACTACACTCTCCTGAAATCTCATCATATATTTTTTCTTCCGACCTTCATGATACTTTCAAGTAATGAGCAGTGCACCAATCAAACTTGGATGCCCAAGTTTCGTTCTCCTAGGTTGAAGCATTCGTTTGCAGAAACAGTTTGTATTTTTAGGTTTCACACTGTTTTGTCCTATATTGACAGATGCAGTTCGAACTCTAATTCAAACACGGTTTGTGCTAGCTTCTTGAAACTTGACAAAATACTGTAGTTCAACGTTCTATCTCTAAGGTTTGTTTCCTCTTGATGTAGCCTAATGCAGGGACTGGCGAATAACACTTTTATTGAAAGGGGTTGCCAAACTTCCAAAAACTAGAGTCTTCTGAAATCTCAACATATATTTTTTCATCCAATCTTCATGATACTTTCAAGTAATGATCAGTACACCAATCCCACTTGGATGCTCAAGTTTCATTCTCCTACGTGGAAGCATTCGTTTGCAGTAACAGTTTGAATTTTTAGGTTTCACTCTGTTTTCTCCTATATTGACAGATGCAGCTAGAACTCTAAATCAAACACGGTTTGTGCTAGCTTCTTGAAACTTGACACAATAAAGTAGTTCTACGTTCTATCTCTAAGGTTTGTTTCCTCTTGATGTAGCCTAAAGCAGGGACTGGCGAATAACACTTATATTGAAAGGGGTTGCCAAACTTTCAAAAAACTAGAGTCTCCTGAAATCTCAACATATATTTTTTCATCCAATCTTCATGATACTTTCAAGTAATGATCAGTACACCATTCCCACTTGGATGCCCAAGTTTTGTTCTTCTAGGTTGAAGCATTCGTTTGCAGGAACAGTTTGAATTTTTAGGTTTCACTCTGTTTTCTCCTATATTGACAAATGTAGTTCAAACTCTAAATCATACACGGTTTGGGCTAGCTTCTTGAAACGTGACACAATAAAGTAGTTCTACATTCTACCCCTAAGGTTTGTTTCCTCTTGATGTAGCCTTCAGCACAGACTGGCGAATAACACTTACAATGACAGGCGTTGTTAGGCTGCCAAAAAACTAGAGTCTCCTGAAATCTCAACACATATTTTTTTTCCGACCTTAATGATACTTTCAAGTAATGAGCAGTACACCAATCAAACTTGGATGCCCAAGTTTCGTTCTCCTAGGTTGATGCATTCGTTTGCAGTAACAGTTTGAATTTCTAGGTTTCACTCTGTTTTCTCTTTTTTTGACAGATGCAGCTAGAACTCTAAATCAAACACGGTTTGTGCTAGCTTCTTGAAACTTGACACAATAAACTAGTTCTACGTTCTATCTCTAAGGTTTGTTTCCTCTTGATGTAGCCTAAAGCAGGGACTGGCGAATAACACTTACAATGAGAGGCGTTGTTAGGCTGCCAAAAAACTAGAGTCTCCTGAAATCTCAACACATATTTTTTTCCGACCTTAATGATACTTTCAAGTAATGATCAGTACACCATTCCCACTTGGATGCCCAAGTTTTGTTCTTCTAGGTTGAAGCATTCGTTTGCAGGAACAGTTTGAATTTTTAGGTTTCACTCTGGTTTCTCCTATATTGACAGATGCAGTTAGAACTTTATATCAAACACGGTTTGTGCTAGCTACTTGAAACATGACACAATAAAGTAGTTCTACGTTCTATCCCTAAGGTTTGTTTCCTCTTGATGTAGCCTTAAGCAGAGACTGGCGAATAACACATTCAATGAAAGGCGTTGTTAGGCTGCCAAAAAACTACAGTCTCCTGAAATCTCATCATATATTTTTTCTTCCGACCTTCATGATACTTTCAAGTAATGAGCAGTGCACCAATCAAACTTGGATGCCCAAGTTTCATTCTCCTAGGTTGAAGCATTCGTTTGCAGAAACAGTTTGAATTTTTAGGTTTCACACTGTTTTGTCCTATATTGACAGATGCAGTTCGAACTCTAAATCAAACACGGTTTGGGCTAGCTTCTTGAAACTTGACAAAATACTGTAGTTCTACGTTCTATCTCTAAGGTTTGTTTCCTCTTGATGTAGCCTAATGCAGGGAATGGCGAATAACACTTTTATTGAAAGGGGTTGCCAAACTTCCAAAAACTAGAGTCTTCTGAAATCTCAACATATATTTTTTCATCCAATCTTCATGATACTTTCAAGTAATGATCAGTACACCAATCCCACTTGGATGCTCAAGTTTCATTCTCCTACGTGGAAGCATTCGTTTTCAGTAACAGTTTGAATTTTTAGGTTTCACTCTGTTTTCTACTATATTGACAAATTTAGTTCAAACTCTAAATCATACACGGTTTGGGCTAGCTTCTTGAAACTTGACACAATAAAGTAGTTCTACATTCTATCCCTAAGGTTTGTTTCCTCTTGATGTAGCCTTCAGCACAGACTGGCGAATAACACTTACAATGAAAGGCGTTGTTAGGCTGCCAAAAAACTAGAGTATCCTGAAATCTCAACACATATTTTTTTCCGACCTTAATGATACTTTCAAGTAATGAGCAGTACACCAATCAAACTTGGATGCCCAAGTTTCGTTCTCCTAGGTTGATGCATTCGTTTGCAGTAACAGTTTGAATTTCTAGGTTTCACTCTGTTTTCTCCTATATTGACAGATGCAGTTAGAACTGTAAATCAAACACGGTTTGTGCTAGCTTCTTGAAACTTGACACAATAAAGTAGTTCTACGTTCTATCTCCAAGGTTTGTTTCCTCTTGATGTAGCCTAAAGCAGGGACTGGCGAATAACACTTATATTGAAAGGGGTTGCCAAACTTTCAAAAAACTAGAGTCTCCTGAAATCTCAACATATATTTTTTCATCCAATCTTCATGATACTTTCAAGTAATGATCAGTACACCATTCCCACTTGGATGCCCACGTTTTGTTCTTCTAGGTTGAAGCATTCGTTTGCAGGAACAGTTTGAATTTTTAGGTTTCACTCTGTTTTCTCCTATATTGACAAATGTAGTTCAAACTCTAAATCATACACGGTTTGGGCTAGCTTCTTGAAACTTGACACAATAAAGTAGTTCTACGTTCTATCTCTAAGGTTTGTTTCCTCTTGATGTAGCCTTAAGCAGAGACTGGCGAATAACACATTCAATGAAAGGCGTTGTTAGGCTGCCAAAAAACTACAGTCTCCTGAAATCTCATCATATATTTTTTCTTCCGACCTTCATGATACTTTCAAGTAATGAGCAGTGCACCAATCAAACTTGGATGCCCAAGTTTCATTCTCCTAGGTTGAAGCATTCGTTTGCAGAAACAGTTTGAATTTTTAGGTTTCACACTGTTTTGTCCTATATTGACAGATGCAGTTCAAACTCTAAATCAAACACGGTTTGGGCTAGCTTCTTGAAACTTGACAAAATACTGTAGTTCTACGTTCTATCTCTAAGGTTTGTTTCCTCTTGATGTAGCCTAATGCAGGGACTGGCGAATAACACTTTTATTGAAAGGGGTTGCCAAACTTCCAAAAACTAGAGTCTTCTGAAATCTCAACATATATTTTTTCATCCAATCTTCATGATACTTTCAAGTAATGATCAGTACACCAATCCCACTTGGATGCTCAAGTTTCATTCTCCTACGTGGAAGCATTCGTTTGCAGTAACAGTTTGAATTTTTAGGTTTCACTCTGTTTTCTCCTATATTGACAAATTTAGTTCAAACTCTAAATCATACACGGTTTGGGCTAGCTTCTTGAAACTTGACACAATAAAGTAGTTCTACATTCTATCCCTAAGGTTTGTTTCCTCTTGATGTAGCCTTCAGCACAGACTGGCGAATAACACTTACAATGAAAGGCGTTGTTAGGCTGCCAAAAAACTAGAGTATCCTGAAATCTCAACACATATTTTTTTCCGACCTTAATGATACTTTCAAGTAATGAGCAGTACACCAATCAAACTTGGATGCCCAAGTTTCGTTCTCCTAGGTTGATGCATTCGTTTGCAGTAACAGTTTGAATTTCTAGGTTTCACTCTGTTTTCTCCTATATTGACAGATGCAGCTAGAACTGTAAATCAAACACGGTTTGTGCTAGCTTCTTGAAACTTGACACAATAAAGTAGTTCTACGTTCTATCTCCAAGGTTTGTTTCCTCTTGATGTAGCCTAAAGCAGGGACTGGCGAATAACACTTATATTGAAAGGGGTTGCCAAACTTTCAAAAAACTAGAGTCTCCTGAAATCTCAACATATATTTTTTCATCCAATCTTCATGATACTTTCAAGTAATGATCAGTACACCATTCCCACTTGGATGCCCAAGTTTTGTTCTTCTAGGTTGAAGCATTCGTTTGCAGGAACAGTTTGAATTTTTAGGTTTCACTCTGTTTTCTCCTATATTGACAAATGTAGTTCAAACTCTAAATCATACACGGTTTGGGCTAGCTTCTTGAAACTTGACACAATAAAGTAGTTCTACATTCTATCCCAAAGGTTTGTTTCCTTTTGATGTAGCCTTCAGCACAGACTGGCGAATAACACTTACAATGACAGGCGTTGTTAGGCTGCCAAAAAGTAGAGTCTCCTGAAATCTCAACACATATTTTTTTTCCGACCTTAATGATACTTTCAAGTAATGAGCAGTACACCAATCAAACTTGGATGCCCAAGTTTCGTTCTCCTAGGTTGATGCATTCGTTTGCAGTAACAGTTTGAATTTCTAGGTTTCACTCTGTTTTCTCCTATATTGACAGATGCAGCTAGAACACTAAATCAAACACGGTTTGTGCTAGCTTCTCGAAACTTGACACAATAAAGCAGTTCTACGTTCTATCTCTAAGGTTTGTTTCCTCTTGATGTAGCCTAAAGCAGGGACTGGCGAATAACACTTATATTGAAAGGGGTTGAAAACTTTCAAAAAACTAGAGTCTCCTGAAATCTCAACATATATTTTTTCATCCAATTTTCATGATACTTTCAAGTAATGATCAGTACACCATTCCCACTTGGATGCCCAAGTTTTGTTCTTCTAGGCTGAAGCATTCGTTTGCAGGAACAGTTTGAATTTTTAGGTTTCACTCTGTTTTCTCCTATATTGACAAATGTAGTTCAAACTCTAAATCAAACACGGTTTGGGCTAGCTTCTTGAAACTTGACACAATAAAGTAGTTCTACATTCTATCCCTAAGGTTTGTTTCCTCTTGATGTAGCCTTCAGCACAGACTGGCGAATAACACTTACAATGACAGGCGTTGTTAGGCTGCCAAAAAACTAGAGTCTCCTGAAATCTCAACACATATTTTTTTTCCGACCTTAATGATACTTTCAAGTAATGAGCAGTACACCAATCAAACTTGGATGCCCAAGTTTCGTTCTCCTAGGTTGATGCATTCGTTTGCAGTAACAGTTTGAATTTCTAGGTTTCACTCTGTTTTCTCCTTTATTGACAGATGCAGCTAGAACTCTAAATCAAACACGGTTTGTGCTAGCTTCTTGAAACTTGACACAATAAACTAGTTCTACGTTCTATCTCTAAGGTTTGTTTCCTCTTGATGTAGCCTTAAGCAGAGACTGGCGAATAACACATTCAATGAAAGGCGTTGTTAGGCTGCCAAAAAACTACAGTCTCCTGAAATCTCATCATATATTTTTTCTTCCGACCTTCATGATACTTTCAAGTAATGAGCAGTGCACCAATCAAACTTGGATGCCCAAGTTTCATTCTCCTAGGTTGAAGCATTCGTTTGCAGAAACAGTTTGAATTTTTAGTTTTCACACTGTTTTGTCCTATATTGACAGATGCAGTTCGAACTCTAAATCAAACACGGTTTGGGCTAGCTTCTTGAAACTTGACAAAATACTGTAGTTCTACGTTCTATCTCTAAGGTTTGTTTCCTCTTGATGTAGCCTAATGCAGGGACTGGCGAATAACACTTTTATTGAAAGGGGTTGCCAAACTTCCAAAAACTAGAGTCTTCTGAAATCTCAACATATATTTTTTCATCCAATCTTCATGATACTTTCAAGTAATGATCAGTACACCAATCCCACTTGGATGCTCAAGTTTCATTCTCCTACGTGGAAGCATTCGTTTGCAGTAACAGTTTGAATTTTTAGGTTTCACTCTGTTTTCTCCTATATTGACAAATTTAGTTCAAACTCTAAATCATACACGGTTTGGGCTAGCTTCTTGAAACTTGACACAATAAAGTAGTTCTACATTCTATCCCTAAGGTTTGTTTCCTCTTGATGTAGCCTTCAGCACAGACTGGCGAATAACACTTACAATGAAAGGCGTTGTTAGGCTGCCAAAAAACTAGAGTATCCTGAAATCTCAACACATATTTTTTTCCGACCTTAATGATACTTTCAAGTAATGAGCAGTACACCAATCAAACTTGGATGCCCAAGTTTCGTTCTCCTAGGTTGATGCATTCGTTTGCAGTAACAGTTTGAATTTCTAGGTTTCACTCTGTTTTCTCCTATATTGACAGATGCAGCTAGAACTGTAAATCAAACACGGTTTGTGCTAGCTTCTTGAAACTTGACACAATAAAGTAGTTCTACGTTCTATCTCTAAGGTTTGTTTCCTCTTGATGTAGCCTAAAGCAGGGACTGGCGAATAACACTTATATTGAAAGGGGTTGCCAAACTTTCAAAAAACTAGAGTCTCCTGAAATCTCAACATATATTTTTTCATCCAATCTTCATGATACTTTCAAGTAATGATCAGTACACCATTCCCACTTGGATGCCCAAGTTTTGTTCTTCTAGGTTGAAGCATTCGTTTGCAGGAACAGTTTGAATTTTTAGGTTTCACTCTGTTTTCTCCTATATTGACAAATGTAGTTCAAACTCTAAATCATACACGGTTTGGGCTAGCTTCTTGAAACTTGACACAATAAAGTAGTTCTACATTCTATCCCAAAGGTTTGTTTCCTTTTGATGTAGCCTTCAGCACAGACTGGCGAATAACACTTACAATGACAGGCGTTGTTAGGCTGCCAAAAAGTAGAGTCTCCTGAAATCTCAACACATATTTTTTTTTCCGACCTTAATGATACTTTCAAGTAATGAGCAGTACACCAATCAAACTTGGATGCCCAAGTTTCGTTCTTCTAGGTTGATGCATTCGTTTGCAGTAACAGTTTGAATTTCTAGGTTTCACTCTGTTTTCTCCTATATTGACAGATGCAGCTAGAACTCTAAATCAAACACGGTTTGTGCTAGCTTCTCGAAACTTGACACAATAAAGTAGTTCTACGTTCTATCTCTAAGGTTTGTTTCCTCTTGATGTAGCCTAAAGCAGGGACTGGCGAATAACACTTATATTGAAAGGGGTTGAAAACTTTCAAAAAACTAGAGTCTCCTAAAATCTCAACATATATTTTTTCATCCAATCTTCATGATACTTTCAAGTAATGATCAGTACACCATTCCCACTTGGATGCCCAAGTTTTGTTCTTCTAGGTTGAAGCATTCGTTTGCAGGAACAGTTTGAATTTTTAGGTTTCACTCTGTTTTCTCCTATATTGACAAATGTAGTTAAAACTCTAAATCATACACGGTTTGGGCTAGCTTCTTGAAACTTGACACAATAAAGTAGTTCTACATTCTATCCCTAAGGTTTGTTTCCTCTTGATGTAGCCTTCAGCACAGACTGGCGAATAACACTTACAATGACAGGCGTTGTTAGGCTGCCAAAAAACTAGAGTCTCCTGAAATCTCAACACATATTTTTTTTCCGACCTTAATGACACTTTCAAGTAATGAGCAGTACACCAATCAAACTTGGATGCCCAAGTTTCGTTCTCCTAGGTTGATGCATTCGTTTGCAGTAACAGTTTGAATTTCTAGGTTTCACTCTGTTTTCTCCTTTATTGACAGATGCAGCTAGAACTCTAAATCAAACACGGTTTGTGCTAGCTTCTTGAAACTTGACACAATAAACTAGTTCTACGTTCTATCTCTAAGGTTTGTTTCCTCTTGATGTAGCCTAAAGCAGGGAATGGCGAATAACACTTACAATGAAAGGCGTTGTTAGGCTGCCAAAAAACTAGAGTCTCCTGAAATCTCAACACATATTTTTTTCCGACCTTAATGATACTTTCAAGTAATGAGCAGTACACCAATCAAACTTGGATGCCCAAGTTTCGTTCTCCTAGGTTGATGCATTCGTTTGCAGTAACAGTTTGAATTTCTAGGTTTCACTCTGTTTTCTCCTATATTGACAGATGCAGCTAGAACTCTAAATCAAACACGGTTTGTGCTAGCTTCTTGAAACTTGACACAATAAAGTAGTCCTACGTTCTATCTCTAAGGTTTGTTTCCTCTTGATGTAGCCTAAAGCAGGGACTGGCGAATAACACTTACAATGAGAGGCGTTGTTAGGCTGCCAAAAAACTAGAGTCTCCTGAAATCTCAACACATATTTTTTTCCGACCTTAATGATACTTTCAAGTAATGAGCAGTACACCAATCAAACTTGGATGCCCAATTTTCGTACTAGTAGGTTGATGCATTCGTTTGCAGTAACAGTTTGAATTTATAGGTTTCACTCTGTTTTCTCCTATATTGACAGATGCAGTTAGAACTCTAAATCAAACACGGTTTGTGCTAGCTTCTTGAAACTTGACACAATAAAGTAGT
This sequence comes from Callospermophilus lateralis, assembly GCF_048772815.1. Classification (NCBI taxonomy): domain Eukaryota; kingdom Metazoa; phylum Chordata; class Mammalia; order Rodentia; family Sciuridae; genus Callospermophilus; species Callospermophilus lateralis. The sequence goes on along the minus strand of NW_027515059.1, from coordinate 69,026 downwards.
TCTACGTTCTATCTCTAAGGTTTGTTTCCTCTTGATGTAGCCTAAAGCAGGGACTGGCGAATAACACTTATATTGAAAGGGGTTGCCAAACTTTCAAAAAACTAGAGTCTCCTGAAATCTCAACATATATTTTTTCATCCAATCTTCATGATACATTCAAGTAATGATCAGTACACCATTCCCACTTGGATGCCCAAGTTTTGTTCTTCTAGGTTGAAGCATTCGTTTGCAGGAACAGTTTGAATTTTTAGGTTTCACTCTGGTTTCTCCTATACTGACAGATGCAGTTAGAACTTTATATCAAACACGGTTTGTGCTAGCTACTTGAAACATGACACAATAAAGTAGTTCTATGTTCTATCCCTAAGGTTTGTTTCCTCTTGATGTAGCCATAAGCAGAGACTGGCGAATAACACATTCAATGAAAGGCGTTGTTAGGCTGCAAAAAAAATACAGTCTCCTGAAATCTCATCATATATTTTTTATTCCGACCTTCATGATACTTTCAAGTAATGAGCAGTGCACCAATCAAACTTGGATGCCCAAGTTTCGTTCTCCTAGGTTGAAGCATTCGTTTGCAGAAACAGTTTGAATTTTTAGTTTTCACACTGTTTTGCCCTATATTGACAGATGCAGTTCGAGCTCTAAATCAAACACGGTTTGTGCTAGCTTCTTGAAACTTGACAAAATACTGTAGTTCTACGTTCTATCTCTAAGGTTTGTATCCTCTTGATGTAGCCTAATGCAGGGACTGGCGAATAACACTTTTATTGAAAGGGGTTGCCAAACTTCCAAAAACTAGAGTCTTCTGAAATCTCAACATATATTTTTTCATACAATCTTCATGATACTTTCAAGTAATGATCAGTACACCAATCCCACTTGGATGCTCAAGTTTCATTCTCCTACGTGGAAGCATTCGTTTGCAGTAACAGTTTGAATTTTTAGGTTTCACTCTGTTTTCTCCTATATTGACAAATTTAGTTCAAACTCTAAATCATACACGGTTTGGGCTAGCTTCTTGAAACTTGACACAATAAAGTAGTTCTATATTCTATCCCTAAGGTTTGTTACCTCTTGATGTAGCCTTCAGCACAGACTGGCGAATAACACTTAAAATGAAAGGCGTTGTTAGGCTGCCAAAAAACTAGAGTATCCTGAAATCTCAACACATATTTTTTTTCCGACCTTAATGATACTTTCAAGTAATGAGCAGTACACCAATCAAACTTGGATGCCCAAGTTTCGTTCTCCTAGGTTGATGCATTCGTTTGCAGTAACAGTTTGAATTTCTAGGTTTCACTCTGTTTTCTCCTATATTGACAGATGCAGCTAGAACTCTAAATCAAACACGGTTTGTGCTAGCTTCTTGATACTTGACACAATAAAATAGTTCTACGTTCTATCTCTAAGGTTTGTTTCCTCTTGATGTAGCCTAAAGCAGGGACTGGCGAATAACACTTATATTGAAAGGGGTTGCCAAACTTTCAAAAAACTAGAGTCTCCTGAAATCTCAACATATATTTTTTCATCCAATCTTCATGATACTTTCAAGTAATGATCAGTACACCATTCCCACTTGGATGCCCAAGTTTTGTTCTTCTAGGTTGAAGCATTTGTTTGCAGGAACAGTTTGAATTTTTAGGTTTCACTCTGTTTTCTCCTATATTGACAAATGTAGTTAAAACTCTAAATCATACACGGTTTGGGCTAGCTTCTTGAAACTTGACACAATAAAGTAGTTCTACATTCTATCCCTAAGGTTTGTTTCCTCTTGATGTAGCCTTCAGCACAGACTGGCGAATAACACTTAAAATGACAGGCGTTGTTAGGCTGCCAAAAAACTAGAGTCTCCTGAAATCTCAACACATATTTTTTTTCCGACCTTAATGATACTTTCAAGTAATGAGCAGTACACCAATCAAACTTGGATGCCCAAGTTTCGTTCTCCTAGGTTGATACATTCGTTTGCAGTAACAGTTTGAATTTCTAGGTTTCACTCTGTTTTCTCCTTTATTGACAGATGCAGCTAGAACTCTAAATCAAACACGGTTTGTGCTAGCTTCTTGAAACTTGACACAATAAACTAGTTCTACGTTCTATCTCTAAGGTTTGTTTCCTCTTGATGTAGCCTAAAGCAGGGACTGGCGAATAACACTTACAATGAAAGGCATTGTTAGGCTGCCAAAAAACTAGAGTCTCCTGAAATCTCAACACATATTTTTTTCCGACCTTAATGATACTTTCAAGTAATGAGCAGTACACCAATCAAACTTGGATGCCCAAGTTTCGTTCTCCTAGGTTGATGCATTCGTTTGCAGTAACAGTTTGAATTTCTAGGTTTCACTCTGTTTTCTCCTATATTGACAGATGCAGTTAGAACTCTAAATCAAACACGGTTTGTGCTAGCTTCTTGAAACTTGACACAATAAAGTAGTTCTACGTTCTATCTCTAAGGTTTGTTTCCTCTTGATGTAGCCTAAAGCAGGGACTGGCGAATAACACTTATACTGAAACGGGTTGCCAAACTTTCAAAAAACTAGAGTCTCCTGAAATCTCAACATATATTTTTTCATCCAATCTTCATGATACTTTCAAGTAATGATCAGTACACCATTCCCACTTGGATGCCCAAGTTTTGTTCTTCTAGGTTGAAGCATTCGTTTGCAGGAACAGTTTGAATTTTTAGGTTTCACTCTGGTTTCTCCTATACTGACAAATGTAGTTCAAACTCTAAATCATACACGGTTTGGGCTAGCTTCTTGAAACTTGACACAATAAAGTAGTTCTACATTCTATCCCAAAGGTTTGTTTCCTCTTGATGTAGCCTTCAGCACAGACTGGTGAATAACACTTACAATGACAGGCGTTGTTAGGCTGCCAAAAAGTAGAGTCTCCTGAAATCTCAACACATATTTTTTTTCCGACCTTAATGATACTTTCAAGTAATGAGCAGTACACCAATCAAACTTGGATGCCCAAGTTTCGTTCTCCTAGGTTGATGCATTCGTTTGCAGTAACAGTTTGAATTTCTAGGTTACACTCTGTTTTCTCCTATATTGACAGATGCAGCTAGAACTCTAAATCAAACACGGTTTGTGCTAGCTTCTCGAAACTTGACACAATAAAGTAGTTCTACGTTCTATCTCTAAGGTTTGTTTCCTCTTGATGTAGCCTAAAGCGGGGACTGGCGAATAACACTTATATTGAAAGGGGTTGAAAACTTTCAAAAAACTAGAGTCTCCTGAAATCTCAACATATATTTTTTCATCCAATCTTCATGATACTTTCAAGTAATGATCAGTACACCATTCCCACTTGGATGCCCAAGTTTTGTTCTTCTAGGTTGAAGCATTCGTTTGCAGGAACAGTTTGAATTTTTAGGTTTCACTCTGTTTTCTCCTATATTGACAAATGTAGTTAAAACTCTAAATCATACACGGTTTGGGCTAGCTTCTTGAAACTTGACACAATAAAGTAGTTCTACATTCTATCCCTAAGGTTTGTTTCCTTTTGATGTAGCCTTCAGCACAGACTGGCGAATAACACTTACAATGACAGGCGTTGTTAGGCTGCCAAAAAACTAGAGTCTCCTGAAATCTCAACACATATTTTTTTTCCGACCTTAATGATACTTTCAAGTAATGAGCAGTACACCAATCAAACTTGGATGCCCAAGTTTCGTTCTCCTAGGTTGATGCATTCGTTTGCAGTAACAGTTTGAATTTCTAGGTTTCACTCTGTTTTCTCCTTTATTGACAGATGCAGCTAGAACTCTAAATCAAACACGGTTTGTGCTAGCTTCTTGAAACTTGACACAATAAACTAGTTCTACGTTCTATCTCTAAGGTTTGTTTCCTCTTGATGTAGCGTAAAGCAGGGAATTATGAATAACACTTACAATGAAAGGCGTTGTTAGGCTGCCAAAAAATTAGAGTCTCCTGAAATCTCAACACATATTTTTTTCCGACCTTAATGATACTTTCAAGTAATGAGCAGTACACCAATCAAACTTGGATGCCCAAGTTTCGTTCTCCTAGGTTGATGCATTCGTTTGCAGTAACAGTTTGAATTTCTAGGTTTCACTCTGTTTTCTCCTATATTGACAGATGCAGCTAGAACTCTAAATCAAACACGGTTTGTGCTAGCTTCTTGAAACTTGACACAATAAAGTAGTCCTACGTTCTATCTCTAAGGTTTGTTTCCTCTTGATGTAGCCTAAAGCAGGGACTGGCGAATAACACTTACAATGAGAGGCGTTGTTAGGCTGCCAAAAAACTAGAGTCTCCTGAAATCTCAACACATATTTTTTTCCGACCTTAATGATACTTTCAAGTAATGAGCAGTACACCAATCAAACTTGGATGCCCAAGTTTCGTTCTCCTAGGTTGATGCATTCGTTTGCAGTAACAGTTTGAATTTATAGGTTTCACTGTGTTTTCTCCTATATTGACAGATGGAGTTAGAACTCTAAATCAAACACGGTTTGTGCTAGCTTCTCGAAACTTGACACAATAAAGTAGTTCTACGTTCTATCTCTAAGGTTTGTTTCCTCTTGATGTAGCCTAAAGCAGGGACTGGCGAATAACACTTATATTGAAAGGGGTTGCCAAACTTTCAAAAAACTAGAGTCTCCTGAAATCTCAACATATATTTTTTCATCCAATCTTCATGATACATTCAAGTAATGATCAGTACACCATTCCCACTTGGATGCCCAAGTTTTGTTCTTCTAGGTTGAAGCATTCGTTTGCAGGTACAGTTTGAATTTTTAGGTTTCACTCTGGTTTCTCCTATATTGACAGATGCAGTTAGAACTTTATATCAAACACGGTTTGTGCTAGCTACTTGAAACATGACACAATAAAGTAGTTCTACGTTCTATCCCTAAGGTTTGTTTCCTCTTGATGTAGCCTTAAGCAGAGACTGGCGAATAACACATTCAATGAAAGGCGTTGTTAGGCTGCAAAAAAAATACAGTCTCCTGAAATCTCATCATATATTTTTTATTCCGACCTTCATGATACTTTCAAGTAATGAGCAGTGCACCAATCAAACTTGGATGCCCAAGTTTCGTTCTCCTAGGTTGAAGCATTCGTTTGCAGAAACAGTTTGAATTTTTAGGTTTCACACTGTTTTGTCCTATATTGACAGATGCAGTTCGAGCTCTAAATCAAACACGGTTTGTGCTAGCTTCTTGAAACTTGACAAAATACTGTAGTTCTACGTTCTATCTCTAAGGTTTGTTTCCTCTTGATGTAGCCTAATGCAGGAACTGGCGAATAACACTTTTATTGAAAGGGGTTGCCAAATTTCCAAAAACTAGAGTCTTCTGAAATCTCAACATATATTTTTTCATCCAATCTTCATGATACTTTCTAGTAATGATCAGTACACCAATCCCACTTGGATGCTCAAGTTTCATTCTCCTACGTGGAAGCATTCGTTTGCAGGAACAGTTTGAATTTTTAGGTTTCACTCTGTTTTCTCCTATATTGACAAATTTAGTTCAAACTCTAAATCATACACGGTTTGGGCTAGCTTCTTGAAACTTGACACAATAAAGTAGTTCTATATTCTATCCCTAAGGTTTGTTTCCCCTTGATGTAGACTTCAGCACAGACTGGCGAATAACACTTACAATGAAAGGCGTTGTTAGGCTGCCAAAAAACTAGAGTATCCTGAAATCTCAACACATATTTTTTTTCCGACCTTAATGATACTTTCAAGTAATGAGCAGTACACCAATCAAACTTGGATGCCCAAGTTTCGTTCTCCTAGGTTGATGCATTCGTTTGCAGTAACAGTTTGAATTTCTAGGTTTCACTCTGTTTTCTCCTATACTGACAGATACAGCTAGAACTCTAAATCAAACACGGTTTGTGCTAGCTTCTTGAAACTTGACACAATAAAGTAGTTCTACGTTCTATCTCTAAGGTTTGTTTCCTCTTGATGTAGCCTAAAGCAGGGACTGGCGAATAACACTTATATTGAAAGGGGTTGCCAAACTTTCAAAAAACTAGAGTCTCCTGAAATCTCAACATATATTTTTTCATCCAATCTTCATGATACATTCAAGTAATGATCAGTACACCATTCCCACTTGGATGCCCAAGTTTTGTTCTTCTAGGTTGAAGCATTCGTTTGCAGGAACAGTTTGAATTTTTAGGTTTCACTCTGGTTTCTCCTATACTGACAGATGCAGTTAGAACTTTATATCAAACACGGTTTGTGCTAGCTACTTGAAACATGACACAATAAAGTAGTTCTATGTTCTATCCCTAAGGTTTGTTTCCTCTTGATGTAGCCATAAGCAGAGACTGGCGAATAACACATTCAATGAAAGGCGTTGTTAGGCCGCAAAAAAAATACAGTCTCCTGAAATCTCATCATATATTTTTTATTCCGACCTTCATGATACTTTCAAGTAATGAGCAGTGCACCAATCAAACTTGGATGCCCAAGTTTCGTTCTCCTAGGTTGAAGCATTCGTTTGCAGAAACAGTTTGAATTTTTAGTTTTCACACTGTTTTGCCCTATATTGACAGATGCAGTTCGAGCTCTAAATCAAACACGGTTTGTGCTAGCTTCTTGAAACTTGACAAAATACTGTAGTTCTACGTTCTATCTCTAAGGTTTGTTTCCTCTTGATGTAGCCTAATGCAGGGACTGGCGAATAACACTTTTATTGAAAGGGGTTGCCAAACTTCCAAAAACTAGAGTCTTCTGAAATCTCAACATATATTTTTTCATACAATCTTCATGATACTTTCAAGTAATGATCAGTACACCAATCCCACTTGGATGCTCAAGTTTCATTCTCCTACGTGGAAGCATTCGTTTGCAGTAACAGTTTGAATTTTTAGGTTTCACTCTGTTTTCTCCTATATTGACAAATTTAGTTCAAACTCTAAATCATACACGGTTTGGGCTAGCTTCTTGAAACTTGACACAATAAAGTAGTTCTATATTCTATCCCTAAGGTTTGTTACCTCTTGATGTAGCCTTCAGCACAGACTGGCGAATAACACTTAAAATGAAAGGCGTTGTTAGGCTGCCAAAAAACTAGAGTATCCTGAAATCTCAACACATATTTTTTTTCCGACCTTAATGATACTTTCAAGTAATGAGCAGTACACCAATCAAACTTGGATGCCCAAGTTTCGTTCTCCTAGGTTGATGCATTCGTTTGCAGTAACAGTTTGAATTTCTAGGTTTCACTCTGTTTTCTCCTATATTGACAGATGCAGCTAGAACTCTAAATCAAACACGGTTTGTGCTAGCTTCTTGATACTTGACACAATAAAATAGTTCTACGTTCTATCTCTAAGGTTTGTTTCCTCTTGATGTAGCCTAAAGCAGGGACTTGCGAATAACACTTATATTGAAAGGGGTTGCCAAACTTTCAAAAAACTAGAGTCTCCTGAAATCTCAACATATATTTTTTCATCCAATCTTCATGATACTTTCAAGTAATGATCAGTACACCATTCCCACTTGGATGCCCAAGTTTTGTTCTTCTAGGTTGAAGCATTTGTTTGCAGGAACAGTTTGAATTTTTAGGTTTCACTCTGTTTTCTCCTATATTGACAAATGTAGTTAAAACTCTAAATCATACACGGTTTGGGCTAGCTTCTTGAAACTTGACACAATAAAGTAGTTCTACATTCTATCCCTAAGGTTTGTTTCCTCTTGATGTAGCCTTAAGCACAGACTGGCGAATAACACTTACAATGACAGGCGTTGTTAGGCTGCCAAAAAACTAGAGTCTCCTGAAATCTCAACACATATTTTTTTTCCGACCTTAATGATACTTTCAAGTAATGAGCAGTACACCAATCAAACTTGGATGCCCAAGTTTCGTTCTCCTAGGTTGATGCATTCGTTTGCAGTAACAGTTTGAATTTCTAGGTTTCACTCTGTTTTCTCCTTTATTGACAGATGCAGCTAGAACTCTAAATCAAACACGGTTTGTGCTAGCTTCTTGAAACTTGACACAATAAACTAGTTCTACGTTCTATCTCTAAGGTTTGTTTCCTCTTGATGTAGCCTAAAGCAGGGACTGGCGAATAACACTTACAATGAAAGGCATTGTTAGGCTGCCAAAAAACTAGAGTCTCCTGAAATCTCAACACATATTTTTTTCCGACCTTAATGATACTTTCAAGTAATGAGCAGTACACCAATCAAACTTGGATGCCCAAGTTTCGTTCTCCTAGGTTGATGCATTCGTTTGCAGTAACAGTTTGAATTTCTAGGTTTCACTCTGTTTTCTCCTATATTGACAGATGCAGTTAGAACTCTAAATCAAACACGGTTTGTGCTAGCTTCTTGAAACTTGACACAATAAAGTAGTTCTACGTTCTATCTCTAAGGTTTGTTTCCTCTTGATGTAGCCTAAAGCAGGGACTGGCGAATAACACTTATATTGAAAGGGGTTGCCAAACTTTCAAAAAACTAGAGTCTCCTGAAATCTCAACATATATTTTTTCATCCAATCTTCATGATACATTCAAGTAATGATCAGTACACCATTCCCACTTGGATGCCCAAGTTTTGTTCTTCTAGGTTGAAGCATTCGTTTGCAGGAACAGTTTGAATTTTTAGGTTTCACTCTGGTTTCTCCTATATTGACAGATGCAGTTAGAACTTTATATCAAACACGGTTTGTGCTAGCTACTTGAAACATGACACAATAAAGTAGTTCTACGTTCTATCCCTAAGGTTTGTTTCCTCTTGATGTAGCCTTAAGCAGAGACTGGCGAATAACACATTCAATGAAAGGCGTTGTTAGGCTGCCAAAAAACTACAGTCTCCTGAAATCTCATCATATATTTTTTCTTCCGACCTTCATGATACTTTCAAGTAATGAGCAGTGCACCAATCAAACTTGGATGCCCAAGTTTCGTTCTCCTAGGTTGAAGCATTCGTTTGCAGAAACAGTTTGAATTTTTAGGTTTCACACTGTTTTGTCCTATATTGACAGATGCAGTTCGAACTCTAAATCAAACACGGTTTGTGCTAGCTTCTTGAAACTTGACAAAATACTGTAGTTCTACGTTCTATCTCTAAGGTTTGTTTCCTCTTGATGTAGCCTAATGCAGGGACTGGCGAATAACACTTTTATGAAAGGGGTTGCCAAACTTCCAAAAACTAGAGTCTTCTGAAATCTCAACATATATTTTTTCATCCAATCTTCATGATACTTTCAAGTAATGATCAGTACACCAATCCCACTTGGATGCTCAAGTTTCATTCTCCTACGTGGAAGCATTCGTTTGCAGTAACAGTTTGAATTTTTAGGTTTCACTCTGTTTTCTCCTATATTGACAAATTTAGTTCAAACTCTAAATCATACACGGTTTGGGCTAGCTTCTTGAAACTTGACACAATAAAGTAGTTCTATATTCTATCCCTAAGGTTTGTTTCCTCTTGATGTAGCCTTCAGCACAGACTGGCGAATAACACTTACAATGAAAGGCGTTGTTAGGCTGCCAAAAAACTAGAGTATCCTGAAATCTCAACACATATTTTTTTTCCGACATTAATGATACTTTCAAGTAATGAGCAGTACACCAATCAAACTTGGATGCCCAAGTTTCGTTCTCCTAGGTTGATGCATTCGTTTGCAGTAACAGTTTGAATTTCTAGGTTTCACTCTGTTTTCTCCTATACTGACAGATACAGCTAGAACTCTAAATCAAACACGGTTTGTGCTAGCTTCTTGAAACTTGACACAATAAAGTAGTTCTACGTTCTATCTCTAAGGTTTGTTTCCTCTTGATGTAGCCTAAAGCAGGGACTGGCGAATAACACTTATATTGAAAGGGGTTGCCAAACTTTCAAAAAACTAGAGTCTCCTGAAATCTCAACATATATTTTTTCATCCAATCTTCATGATACATTCAAGTAATGATCAGTACACCATTCCCACTTGGATGCCCAAGTTTTGTTCTTCTAGGTTGAAGCATTCGTTTGCAGGAACAGTTTGAATTTTTAGGTTTCACTCTGGTTTCTCCTATACTGACAGATGCAGTTAGAACTTTATATCAAACACGGTTTGTGCTAGCTACTTGAAACATGACACAATAAAGTAGTTCTATGTTCTATCCCTAAGGTTTGTTTCCTCTTGATGTAGCCATAAGCAGAGACTGGCGAATAACACATTCAATGAAAGGCGTTGTTAGGCCGCAAAAAAAATACAGTCTCCTGAAATCTCATCATATATTTTTTATTCCGACCTTCATGATACTTTCAAGTAATGAGCAGTGCACCAATCAAACTTGGATGCCCAAGTTTCGTTCTCCTAGGTTGAAGCATTCGTTTGCAGAAACAGTTTGAATTTTTAGTTTTCACACTGTTTTGCCCTATATTGACAGATGCAGTTCGAGCTCTAAATCAAACACGGTTTGTGCTAGCTTCTTGAAACTTGACAAAATACTGTAGTTCTATGTTCTATCTCTAAGGTTTGTTTCCTCTTGATGTAGCCTAATGCAGGGACTGGCGAATAACACTTTTATTGAAAGGGGTTGCCAAACTTCCAAAAACTAGAGTCTTCTGAAATCTCAACATATATTTTTTCATACAATCTTCATGATACTTTCAAGTAATGATCAGTACACCAATCCCACTTGGATGCTCAAGTTTCATTCTCCTACGTGGAAGCATTCGTTTGCAGTAACAGTTTGAATTTTTAGGTTTCACTCTGTTTTCTCCTATATTGACAAATTTAGTTCAAACTCTAAATCATACACGGTTTGGGCTAGCTTCTTGAAACTTGACACAATAAAGTAGTTCTATATTCTATCCCTAAGGTTTGTTACCTCTTGATGTAGCCTTCAGCACAGACTGGCGAATAACACTTAAAATGAAAGGCGTTGTTAGGCTGCCAAAAAACTAGAGTATCCTGAAATCTCAACACATATTTTTTTTCCGACCTTAATGATACTTTCAAGTAATGAGCAGTACACCAATCAAACTTGGATGCCCAAGTTTCGTTCTCCTAGGTTGATGCATTCGTTTGCAGTAACAGTTTGAATTTCTAGGTTTCACTCTGTTTTCTCCTATATTGACAGATGCAGCTAGAACTCTAAATCAAACACGGTTTGTGCTAGCTTCTTGATACTTGACACAATAAAATAGTTCTACGTTCTATCTCTAAGGTTTGTTTCCTCTTGATGTAGCCTAAAGCAGGGACTTGCGAATAACACTTATATTGAAAGGGGTTGCCAAACTTTCAAAAAACTAGAGTCTCCTGAAATCTCAACATATATTTTTTCATCCAATCTTCATGATACTTTCAAGTAATGATCACTACACCATTCCCACTTGGATGCCCAAGTTTTGTTCTTCTAGGTTGAAGCATTTGTTTGCAGGAACAGTTTGAATTTTTAGGTTTCACTCTGTTTTCTCCTATATTGACAAATGTAGTTCAAACTCTAAATCATACACGGTTTGGGCTAGCTTCTTGAAACTTGACACAATAAAGTAGTTCTACATTCTATCCCTAAGGTTTGTTTCCTCTTGATGTAGCCTTCAGCACAGACTGGCGAATAACACTTACAATGACAGGCGTTGTTAGGCTGCCAAAAAACTAGAGTCTCCTGAAATCTCAACACATATTTTTTTTCCGACCTTAATGATACTTTCAAGTAATGAGCAGTACACCAATCAAACTTGGATGCCCAAGTTTCGTTCTCCTAGGTTGATGCATTCGTTTGCAGTAACAGTTTGAATTTCTAGGTTTCACTCTGTTTTCTCCTTTATTGACAGATGCAGCTAGAACTCTAAATCAAACACGGTTTGTGCTAGCTTCTTGAAACTTGACACAATAAACTAGTTCTACGTTCTATCTCTAAGGTTTGTTTCCTCTTGATGTAGCCTAAAGCAGGGACTGGCGACTAACACTTACAATGAAAGGCATTGTTAGGCTGCCAAAAAACTAGAGTCTCCTGAAATCTCAACACATATTTTTTTCCGACCTTAATGATACTTTCAAGTAATGAGCAGTACACCAATCAAACTTGGATGCCCAAGTTTCGTTCTCCTAGGTTGATGCATTCGTTTGCAGTAACAGTTTGAATTTCTAGGTTTCACTCTGTTTTCTCCTATATTGACAGATGCAGTTAGAACTCTAAATCAAACACGGTTTGTGCTAGCTTCTTGAAACTTGACACAATAAAGTAGTTCTACGTTCTATCTCTAAGGTTTGTTTCCTCTTGATGTAGCCTAAAGCAGGGACTGGCGAATAACACTTATATTGAAAGGGGTTGCCAAACTTTCAAAAAACTAGAGTCTCCTGAAATCTCAACATATATTTTCTCATCCAATCTTCATGATACATTCAAGTAATGATCAGTACACCATTCCCACTTGGATGCCCAAGTTTTGTTCTTCTAGGTTGAAGCATTCGTTTGCAGGAACAGTTTGAATTTTTAGGTTTCACTCTGGTTTCTCCTATATTGACAGATGCAGTTAGAACTTTATATCAAACACGGTTTGTGCTAGCTACTTGAAACATGACACAATAAAGTAGTTCTACGTTCTACCCTAAGGTTTGTTTCCTCTTGATGTAGCCTTAAGCAGAGACTGGCGAATAACACATTCAATGAAAGGCGTTGTTAGGCTGCCAAAAAACTACAGTCTCCTGAAATCTCATCATATATTTTTTCTTCCGACCTTCATGATACTTTCAAGTAATGAGCAGTGCACCAATCAAACTTGGATGCCCAAGTTTCGTTCTCCTAGGTTGAAGCATTCGTTTGCAGAAACAGTTTGAATTTTTAGGTTTCACACTGTTTTGTCCTATATTGACAGATGCAGTTCGAACTCTAAATCAAACACGGTTTGTGCTAGCTTCTTGAAACTTGACAAAATACTGTAGTTCTACGTTCTATCTCTAAGGTTTGTTTCCTCTTGATGTAGCCTAATGCAGGGACTGGCGAATAACACTTTTATGAAAGGGGTTGCCAAACTTCCAAAAACTAGAGTCTTCTGAAATCTCAACATATATTTTTTCATCCAATCTTCATGATACTTTCAAGTAATGATCAGTACACCAATCCCACTTGGATGCTCAAGTTTCATTCTCCTACGTGGAAGCATTCGTTTGCAGTAACAGTTTGAATTTTTAGGTTTCACTCTGTTTTCTCCTATATTGACAAATTTAGTTCAAACTCTAAATCATACACGGTTTGGGCTAGCTTCTTGAAACTTGACACAATAAAGTAGTTCTACATTCTATCCCTAAGGTTTGTTTCCTCTTGATGTAGCCTTCAGCACAGACTGGCGAATAACACTTACAATGAAAGGCGTTGTTAGGCTGCCAAAAAACTAGAGTATCCTGAAATCTCAACACATATTTTTTTCCGACCTTAATGATACTTTCAAGTAATGAGCAGTACACCAATCAAACTTGGATGCCCAAGTTTCGTTCTCCTAGGTTGATGCATTCGTTTGCAGTAACAGTTTGAATTTCTAGGTTTCACTCTGTTTTCTCCTATATTGACAGATGCAGCTAGAACTCTAAATCAAACACAGTTTGTGCTAGCTTCTTGAAACTTGACACAATAAAGTAGTTCTACGTTCTATCTCTAAGGTTTGTTTCCTCTTGATGTAGCCTAAAGCAGGGACTGGCGAATAACACTTATACTGAAACGGGTTGCCAAACTTTCAAAAAACTAGAGTCTCCTGAAATCTCAACATATATTTTTTCATCCAATCTTCATGATACTTTCAAGTAATGATCAGTACACCATTCCCACTTGGATGCCCAAGTTTTGTTCTTCTAGGTTGAAGCATTCGTTTGCAGGAACAGTTTGAATTTTTAGGTTTCACTCTGGTTTCTCCTATATTGACAAATGTAGTTCAAACTCTAAATCATACACGGTTTGGGCTAGCTTCTTGAAACTTGACACAATAAAGTAGTTCTACATTCTATCCCAAAGGTTTGTTTCCTCTTGATGTAGCCTTCAGCACAGACTGGCGAATAACACTTACAATGACAGGCGTTGTTAGGCTGCCAAAAAGTAGAGTCTCCTGAAATCTCAACACATATTTTTTTTCCGACCTTAATGATACTTTCAAGTAATGAGCAGTACACCAATCAAACTTGGATGCCCAAGTTTCGTTCTCCTAGGTTGATGCATTCGTTTGCAGTAACAGTTTGAATTTCTAGGTTTCACTCTGTTTTCTCCTATATTGACAGATGCAGCTAGAACTCTAAATCAAACACGGTTTGTGCTAGCTTCTCGAAACTTGACACAATAAAGTAGTTCTACGTTCTATCTCTAAGGTTTGTTTCCTCTTGATGTAGCCTAAAGCAGGGACTGGCGAATAACACTTATATTGAAAGGGGTTGAAAACTTTCAAAAAACTAGAGTCTCCTGAAATCTCAACATATATTTTTTCATCCAATCTTCATGATACTTTCAAGTAATGATCAGTACACCATTCCCACTTGGATGCCCAAGTTTTGTTCTTCTAGGTTGAAGCATTCGTTTGCAGGAACAGTTTGAATTTTTAGGTTTCACTCTGTTTTCTCCTATATTGACAAATGTAGTTAAAACTCTAAATCATACACGGTTTGGGCTAGCTTCTTGAAACTTGACACAATAAAGTAGTTCTACATTCTATCCCTAAGGTTTGTTTCCTCTTGATGTAGCCTTCAGCACAGACTGGCGAATAACACTTACAATGACAGGCGTTGTTAGGCTGCCAAAAAACTAGAGTCTCCTGAAATCTCAACACATATTTTTTTTCCGACCTTAATGATACTTTCAAGTAATGAGCAGTACACCAATCAAACTTGGATGCCCAAGTTTCGTTCTCCTAGGTTGATGCATTCGTTTGCAGTAACAGTTTGAATTTCTAGGTTTCACTCTGTTTTCTCCTTTATTGACAGATGCAGCTAGAACTCTAAATCAAACACGGTTTGTGCTAGCTTCTTGAAACTTGACACAATAAACTAGTTCTACGTTCTATCTCTAAGGTTTGTTTCCTCTTGATGTAGCGTAAAGCAGGGAATTACGAATAACACTTACAATGAAAGGCGTTGTTAGGCTGCCAAAAAATTAGAGTCTCCTGAAATCTCAACACATATTTTTTTCCGACCTTAATGATACTTTCAAGTAATGAGCAGTACACCAATCAAACTTGGATGCCCAAGTTTCGTTCTCCTAGGTTGATGCATTCGTTTGCAGTAACAGTTTGAATTTCTAGGTTTCACTCTGTTTTCTCCTATATTGACAGATGCAGCTAGAACTCTAAATCAAACACGGTTTGTGCTAGCTTCTTGAAACTTGACACAATAAAGTAGTCCTACGTTCTATCTCTAAGGTTTGTTTCCTCTTGATGTAGCCTAAAGCAGGGACTGGCGAATAACACTTACAATGAGAGGCGTTGTTAGGCTGCCAAAAAACTAGAGTCTCCTGAAATCTCAACACATATTTTTTTCCGACCTTAATGATACTTTCAAGTAATGAGCAGTACACCAATCAAACTTGGATGCCCAAGTTTCGTTCTCCTAGGTTGATGCATTCGTTTGCAGTAACAGTTTGAATTTATAGGTTTCACTGTGTTTTCTCCTATATTGACAGATGGAGTTAGAACTCTAAATCAAACACGGTTTGTGCTAGCTTCTCGAAACTTGACACAATAAAGTAGTTCTACGTTCTATCTCTAAGGTTTGTTTCCTCTTGATGTAGCCTAAAGCAGGGACTGGCGAATAACACTCATATTGAAAGGGGTTGCCAAACTTTCAAAAAACTAGAGTCTCCTGAAATCTCAACATATATTTTTTCATCCAATCTTCATGATACATTCAAGTAATGATCAGTACACCATTCCCACTTGGATGCCCATGTTTTGTTCTTCTAGGTTGAAGCATTCGTTTGCAGGTACAGTTTGAATTTTTAGGTTTCACTCTGGTTTCTCCTATATTGACAGATGCAGTTAGAACTTTATATCAAACACGGTTTGTGCTAGCTACTTGAAACATGACACAATAAAGTAGTTCTACGTTCTATCCCTAAGGTTTGTTTCCTCTTGATGTAGCCTTAAGCAGAGACTGGCGAATAACACATTCAATGAAAGGCGTTGTTAGGCTGCAAAAAAAATACAGTCTCCTGAAATCTCATCATATATTTTTTATTCCGACCTTCATGATACTTTCAAGTAATGAGCAGTGCACCAATCAAACTTGGATGCCCAAGTTTCGTTCTCCTAGGTTGAAGCATTCGTTTGCAGAAACAGTTTGAATTTTTAGGTTTCACACTGTTTTGTCCTATATTGACAGATGCAGTTCGAGCTCTAAATCAAACACGGTTTGTGCTAGCTTCTTGAAACTTGACAAAATACTGTAGTTCTACGTTCTATCTCTAAGGTTTGTTTCCTCTTGATGTAGCCTAATGCAGGAACTGGCGAATAACACTTTTATTGAAAGGGGTTGCCAAATTTCCAAAAACTAGAGTCTTCTGAAATCTCAACATATATTTTTTCATCCAATCTTCATGATACTTTCTAGTAATGATCAGTACACCAATCCCACTTGGATGCTCAAGTTTCATTCTCCTACGTGGAAGCATTCGTTTGCAGGAACAGTTTGAATTTTTAGGTTTCACTCTGTTTTCTCCTATATTGACAAATTTAGTTCAAACTCTAAATCATACACGGTTTGGGCTAGCTTCTTGAAACTTGACACAATAAAGTAGTTCTATATTCTATCCCTAAGGTTTGTTTCCACTTGATGTAGCCTTCAGCACAGACTGGCGAATAACACTTACAATGAAAGGCGTTGTTAGGCTGCCAAAAAACTAGAGTATCCTGAAATCTCAACACATATTTTTTTTCCGACCTTAATGATACTTTCAAGTAATGAGCAGTACACCAATCAAACTTGGATGCCCAAGTTTCGTTCTCCTAGGTTGATGCATTCGTTTGCAGTAACAGTTTGAATTTCTAGGTTTCACTCTGTTTTCTCCTATACTGACAGATACAGCTAGAACTCTAAATCAAACACGGTTTGTGCTAGCTTCTTGAAACTTGACACAATAAAGTAGTTCTACGTTCTATCTCTAAGGTTTGTTTCCTCTTGATGTAGCCTAAAGCAGGGACTGGCGAATAACACTTATATTGAAAGGGGTTGCCAAACTTTCAAAAAACTAGAGTCTCCTGAAATCTCAACATATATTTTTTCATCCAATCTTCATGATACTTTCAAGTAATGATCAGTACAACATTCCCACTTGGATGCCCAAGTTTTGTTCTTCTAGGTTGAAGCATTCGTTTGCAGGAACAGTTTGAATTTTTAGGTTTCACTCTGGTTTCTCCTATATTGACAAATGTAGTTCAAACTCTAAATCATACACGGTTTGGGCTAGCTTCTTGAAACTTGACACAATAAAGTAGTTCTACATTCTATCCCAAAGGTTTGTTTCCTCTTGATGTAGCCTTCAGCACAGACTGGCGAATAACACTTACAATGACAGGCGTTGTTAGGCTGCCAGAAAACTAGAGTCTCCTGAAATCTCAACACATATTTTTTTTCCGACCTTAATGATACTTTCAAGTAATGAGCAGTACACCAATCAAACTTGGATGCCCAAGTTTCGTTCTCCTAGGTTGATGCATTCGTTTGCAGTAACAGTTTGAATTTCTAGGTTTCACTCTGTTTTCTCCTATATTGACAGATGCAGCTAGAACTCTAAATCAAACACGGTTTGTGCTAGCTTCTTGAAACTTGACACAATAAAGTAGTGCTACGTTCTATCTCTAAGGTTTGTTTCCTCTTCATGTAGCCTAAAGCAGGGACTGGCGAATAACACTTACAATGAGAGGCGTTGTTAGGCTGCCAAAAAACTAGAGTCTCCTGAAATCTCAACACATATTTTTTTCCGACCTTCATGATACTTTCAAGAAATGAGCAGTACACCAATCAAACTTGGATGCCCAAGTTTCGTTCTCCTAGGTTGATGCATTCGTTTGCAGTAACAGTTTGAATTTCTAGGTTTCACTCTGTTTTCTCCTATATTGACAGATGCAGTTAGAACTCTAAATCAAACACGGTTTGTGCTAGCTTCTTGAAACTTGACACAATAAAGTAGTTCTACGTTCTATCTCTAAGGTTTGTTTCCTCTTGATGTAGCCTAAAGCAGGGACTGGCGAATAACACTTATATTGAAAGGGGTTGAAAACTTTCAAAACACTAGAGTCTCCTGAAATCTCAACATATATTTTTTCATCCAATCTTCATGATACTTTCAAGTAATGATCAGTACACCATTCCCACTTGGATGCCCAAGTTTTCTTCTTCTAGGTTGAAGCATTCGTTTGCAGGAACAGTTTGAATTTTTAGGTTTCACTCTGTTTTCTCCTATATTGACAAATGTAGTTCAAACTCTAAATCATACACGGTTTGGGCTAGCTTCTTGAAACTTGACACAATAAAGTAGTTCTACATTCTATCCCTAAGGTTTGTTTCCTCTTGATGTAGCCTTCAGCACACACTGGCGAATAACACTTACAATGACAGGCGTTGTTAGGCTGCCAAAAAACTAGAGTCTCCTGAAATCTCAACACATATTTTTTTTTCCGACCTTAATGATACTTTCAAGTAATGAGCAGTACACCAATCAAATTTGGATGCCCAAGTTTCGTTCTCCTAGGTTGATGCATTCGTTTGCAGTAACAGTTTGAATTTCTAGGTTTCACTCTGTTTTCTCCTATATTGACAGATGCAGCTAGAACTCTAAATCAAACACGGTTTGTGCTAGCTTCTCGAAACTTGACACATTAAAGTAGTTCTACGTTCTATCTCTAAGGTTTGTTTCCTCTTGATGTAGCCTAAAGCAGGGACTGGCGAATAACACTTATATTGAAAGGGGTTGCCAAACTTTCAAAAAACTAGAGTCTCCTGAAATCTCAACATATATTTTTTCATCCAATCTTCATGATACTTTCAAGTAATGATCAGTACACCATTCCCACTTGGATGCCCAAGTTTTTTTCTTCTAGGTTGAAGCATTCGTTTGCAGGAACAGTTTGAATTTTTAGGTTTCACTCTGGTTTCTCCTATATTGACAAATGTAGTTCAAACTCTAAATCATACATGGTTTGGGCTAGCTTCTTGAAACTTGACACAATAAAGTAGTTCTACATTCTATCCCAAAGGTTTGTTTCCTCTTGATGTAGCCTTCAGCACAGACTGGCGAATAACACTTACAATGACAGGCGTTGTTAGGCTGCCAAAAAACTAGAGTCTCCTGAAATCTCAACACATATTTTTTTTCCGACCTTAATGATACTTTCAAGTAATGAGCAGTACACCAATCAAACTTGGATCCCCAAGTTTCGTTCTCCTAGGTTGATGCATTCGTTTGCAGTAACAGTTTGAATTTCTAGGTTTCACTCTGTTTTCTCCTTTATTGACAGAGGCAGCTAGAACTCTAAATCAAACACGGTTTGTGCTAGCTTCTCGAAACTTGACACAATAAAGTAGTTCTACGTTCTATCTCTAAGGTTTGTTTCCTCTTGATGTAGCCTAAAGCAGGGACTGGCGAATAACACTTATATTGAAAGGGGTTGCCAAACTTTCAAAAAACTAGAGTCTCCTGAAATCTCAACATATATTTTTTCATCCAATCTTCATGATACTTTCAAGTAATGATCAGTACACCATTCCCACGTGGATGCCCAAGTTTTGTTCTTCTAGGTTGAAGCATTCGTTTGCAGGAACAGTTTGAATTTTTAGGTTTCACTCTGTTTTCTCCTATATTGACAAATGTAGTTCAAACTCTAAATCATACACGGTTTGGGCTAGCTTCTTGAAACTTGACACAATAAAGTAGTTCTACATTCTATCCCTAAGGTTTGTTTCCTCTTGATGTAGCCTTCAGCACAGACTGGCGAATAACACTTACAATGACAGGCGTTGTTAGGCTGCCAAAAAACTAGAGTCTCCTGAAATCTCAACACATATTTTTTTTCCGACCTTAATGATACTTTCAAGTAATGAGCAGTACACCAATCAAACTTGGATGCCCAAGTTTCGTTCTCCTAGGTTGATGCATTCGTTTGCAGTAACAGTTTGAATTTCTAGGTTTCACTCTGTTTTCTCCGTTATTGACAGATGCAGCTAGAACTCTAAATCAAACACGGTTTGTGCTAGCTTCTTGAAACTTGACACAATAAACTAGTTCTACGTTCTATCTCTAAGGTTTGTTTCCTCTTGATGTAGCCTAAAGCAGGGAATGGCGAATAACACTTACAATGAGAGGCGTTGTTAGGCTGCCAAAAAACTAGAGTCTCCTGAAATCTCAACACATATTTTTTTCCGACCTTAATGATACTTTCAAGTAATGAGCAGTACACCAATCAAACTTGGATGCCCAAGTTTCGTTCTCCTAGGTTGATGCATTCGTTTGCCGTAACAGTTTGAATTTCTAGGTTTCACTCTGTTTTCTCCTATATTGACAGATGGAGTTAGAACTCTAAATCAAACACGGTTTGTGCTAGCTTCTTGAAACTTGACACAATAAAGTAGTTCTACGTTCTATCTCTAAGGTTTGTTTCCGCTTGATGTAGCCTAAAGCAGGGACTGGCGAATAACACTTATATTGAAAGGGGTTGCCAAACTTTCATAAAACTAGAGTCTCCTGAAATCTCAACATATATTTTTTCATCCAATCTTCATGATACATTCAAGTAATGATCAGTACACCATTCCCACTTGGATGCCCAAGTTTTGTTCTTCTAGGTTGAAGCATTCGTTTGCAGGAACAGTTTGAATTTTTAGGTTTCACTCTGTTTTCTCCTATATTGACAGATGCAGTTCGAACTCTAAATCAAACACGGTTTGTGCTAGCTTCTTGAAACTTGACAAAATACTGTAGTTCTACGTTCTATCTCTAAGGTTTGTTTCCTCTTGATGTAGCCTAATGCAGGGACTGGCGAATAACACTTTTATTGAAAGGGGTTGCCAACCTTCCAAAAACTAGAGTCTTCTGAAATCTCAACATATATTTTTTCATCCAATCTTCATGATACATTCAAGTAATGATCAGTACACCAATCCCACTTGGATGCTCAAGTTTCATTCTCCTACGTGGAAGCATTCGTTTGCAGTAACAGTTTGAATTTTTAGGTTTCACTCTGTTTTCTCCTATATTGACAAATTTAGTTAAAACTGTAAATCATACACGGTTTGGTCTAGCTTCTTGAAACTTGACACAATAAAGTAGTTCTACATTCTATCCCTAAGGTTTGTTTCCTCTTGATGTAGCCTTCAGCATAGACTGGCGAATAACACTTACAATGAAAGGCGTTGTTAGGCTGCCAAAAAACTAGAGTATCCTGAAATCTCAACACATATTTTTTTCCGACCTTAATGATACTTTCAAGTAATGAGCAGTACACCAATCAAACTTGGATGCCCAAGTTTCGTTCTCCTAGGTTGATGCATTCGTTTGCAGTAACAGTTTGAATTTCTAGGTTTCACTCTGTTTTCTCCTATATTGACAGATGCAGCTAGAACTCTAAATCAAACACGGTTTGTGCTAGCTTCTTGAAACTTGACACAATAAAGTAGTTCTACGTTCTATCTCTAAGGTTTGTTTCCTCTTGATGTAGACTAAAGCAGGGACTGGCGAATAACACTTATATTGAAAGGGGTTGCCAAACTTTCAAAAAACTAGAGTCTCCTGAAATCTCAACATATATTTTTTCATCCAATCTTCATGATACTTTCAAGTAATGATCAGTACACCATTTTCACTTGGATGCCCAAGTTTTGTTCTTCTAGGTTGAAGCATTCGTTTGCAGGAACAGTTTGAATTTTTAGGTTTCACTCTGGTTTCTCCTATATTGACAAATGTAGTTCAAACTCTAAATCATACACGGTTTGGGCTAGCTTCTTGAAACTTGACACAATAAAGTAGTTCTACATTCTATCACAAAGGTTTGTTTCCTCTTGATGTAGCCTTCAGCACAGACTGGCGAATAACACTTACAATGACAGGCGTTGTTAGGCTGCCATAAAACTAGAGTCTCCTGAAATCTCAACACATATTTTTTTTCCGACCTTAATGATACTTTCAAGTAATGAGCAGTACACCAATCAAACTTGGATGCCCAAGTTTCGTTCTCCTAGGTTGATGCATTCGTTTGCAGTAACAGTTTGAATTTCTAGGTTTCACTCTGTTTTCTCCTTTATTGACAGATGCAGCTAGAACTCTAAATCAAACACAATTTGTGCTAGCTTCTTGAAACTTGACACAATAAACTAGTTCTACGTTCTATCTCTAAGGTTTGTTTCCTCTTGATGTAGCCTAAAGCAGGGAATGGCAAATAACACTTACAATGAAAGGCGTTGTTAGGCTGCCAAAAAACTAGAGTCTCCTGAAATCTCAACACATATTTTTTTCCAACCTTAATGATACTTTCAAGTAATGAGCAGTACACCAATCAAACTTGGATGCCCAAGTTTCGTTCTCCTAGGTTGATGCATTCGTTTGCAGTAACAGTTTGAATTTCTAGGTTTCACTCTGTTTTCTCCTATATTGACAGATGCAGCTAGAACTCTAAATCAAACACGGTTTGTGCTAGCTTCTTGAAACTTGACACAATAAAGTAGTTCTACGTTCTATCTCTAAGGTTTGTTTCCTCTTGATGTAGCCTAAAGCAGGGACTGGCGAATAACACTTACAATGAGAGGCGTTGTTAGGCTGCCAAAAAACTAGAGTCTCCTGAAATCTCAACACATATTTTTTTCCGACCTTAATGATACTTTCAAGTAATGAGCAGTACACCAATCAAACTTGGATGCCCAAGTTTTGTTCTCCTAGGTTGATGCATTCGTTTGCAGTAACAGTTTGAATTTCTAGGTTTCACTCTGTTTTCTCCTATATTGACAGATGCAGTTAGAACTCTAAATCAAACACGGTTTGTGCTAGCTTCTTGATACTTGACACAATAAAGTAGTTCTACGTTCTATCTCTAAGGTTTGTTTCCTCTTGATGTAGCCTAAAGCAGGGACTGGCGAATAACACTTATATTGAAAGGGGTTGCCAAACTTTCAAAAAACTAGAGTCTCCTGAAATCTCAACATATATTTTTTCATCCAATCTTCATGATACATTCAAGTAATGGTCAGTACACCATTCCCACTTGGATGCCCAAGTTTTGTTCTTCTAGGTTGAAGCATTCGTTTGCAGGAACAGTTTGAATTTTTAGGTTTCACTCTGGTTTCTCCTATATTGACAGATGCAGTTAGAACTTTATATCAAACACGGTTTGTGCTAGCTACTTGAAACATGACACAATAAAGTAGTTCTACGTTCTATCCCTAAGGTTTGTTTCCTCTTGATGTAGCCTTAAGCAGAGACTGGCGAATAACACATTCAATGAAAGGCGTTGTTAGGCTGCCAAAAAACTACAGTCTCCTGAAATCTCATCATATATTTTTTCTTCCGACCTTCATGATACTTTCATGTAATGAGCAGTGCACCAATCAAACTTGGATGCCCAAGTTTCGTTCTCCTAGGTTGAAGCATTCGTTTGCAGAAACAGTTTGAATTTTTAGGTTTCACACTGTTTTTTCCTATATTGACAGATGCAGTTCGAACTCTAAATCAAACACGGTTTGTGCTAGCTTCTTGAAACTTGACAAAATACTGTAGTTCTACGTTCTATCTCTAAGGTTTGTTTCCTCTTGATGTAGCCTAATGCAGGGACTGGCGAATAACACTTTTATTGAAAGGGGTTGCCAAACTTCCAAAAACTAGAGTCTTCTGAAATCTCAACATATATTTTTTCATCCAATCTTCATGATACTTTCAAGTAATGATCAGTACACCAATCCCACTTGGATGCTCAAGTTTCATTCTCCTACGTGGAAGCATTCGTTTGCAGTAACAGTTTGAATTTTTAGGTTTCACTCTGTTTTCTCCTATATTGACAAATTTAGTTCAAACTCTAAATCATACACGGTTTGGTCTAGCTTCTTGAAACTTGACACAATAAAGTAGTTCTACATTCTATCCCTAAGGTTTGTTTCCTCTTGATGTAGCCTTCAGCATAGACTGGCGAATAACACTTACAATGAAAGGCGTTGTTAGGCTGCCAAAAAACTAGAGTATCCTGAAATCTCAACACATATTTTTTTCCGACCTTAATGATACTTTCAAGTAATGAGCAGTACACCAATCAAACTTGGATGCCCAAGTTTCGTTCTCCTAGGTTGATGCATTCGTTTGCAGTAACAGTTTGAATTTCTAGGTTTCACTCTGTTTTCTCCTATATTGACAGATGCAGCTAGAACTCTAAATCAAACACGGTTTGTGCTAGCTTCTTGAAACTTGACACAATAAAGTAGTGCTACGTTCTATCTCTAAGGTTTGTTTCCTCTTCATGTAGCCTAAAGCAGGGACTGGCGAATAACACTTACAATGAAAGGCGTTGTTAGGCTGCCAAAAAACTAGAGTCTCCTGAAATCTCAACACATATTTTTTTCCGACCTTCATGATACTTTCAAGAAATGAGCAGTACACCAATCAAACTTGGATGCCCAAGTTTCGTTCTCCTAGGTTGATGCATTCGTTTGCAGTAACAGTTTGAATTTCTAGGTTTCACTCTGTTTTCTCCTATATTGACAGATGCAGTTAGAACTCTAAATCAAACACGGTTTGTGCTAGCTTCTTGAAACTTGACACAATAAAGTAGTTCTACGTTCTATCTCTAAGGTTTGTTTCCTATTGATGTAGCCTAAAGCAGGGACTGGCGAATAACACTTATATTGAAAGGGGTTGAAAACTTTCAAAAAACTAGAGTCTCCTGAAATCTCAACATATATTTTTTCATCCAATCTTCATGATACATTCAAGTAATGATCAGTACACCATTCCCACTTGGATGCCCAAGTTTTCTTCTTCTAGGTTGAAGCATTCGTTTGCAGGAACAGTTTGAATTTTTAGGTTTCACTCTGTTTTCTCCTATATTGACAAATGTAGTTCAAACTCTAAATCATACACGGTTTGGGCTAGCTTCTTGAAACTTGACACAATAAAGTAGTTCTACATTCTATCCCTAAGGTTTGTTTCCTCTTGATGTAGCCTTCAGCACACACTGGCGAATAACACTTACAATGACAGGCGTTGTTAGGCTGCCAAAAAACTAGAGTCTCCTGAAATCTCAACACATATTTTTTTTCCGAACTTAATGATACTTTCAAGTAATGAGCAGTACACCAATCAAACTTGGATGCCCAAGTTTCGTTCTCCTAGGTTCATGCATTCGTTTGCAGTAACAGTTTGAATTTCTAGGTTTCACTCTGTTTTCTCCTATATTGACAGATGCAGCTAGAACTCTAAATCAAACACGGTTTGTGCTAGCTTCTCGAAACTTGACACAATAAAGTAGTTCTACGTTCTATCTCTAAGGTTTGTTTCCTCTTGATGTAGCCTAAAGCAGGGACTGGCGAATAACACTTATATTGAAAGGGGTTGCCAAACTTTCAAAAAACTAGAGTCTCCTGAAATCTCAACATATATTTTTTCATCCAATCTTAATGATACTTTCAAGTAATGATCAGTACACCATTCCCACTTGGATGCATAAGTTTTGTTCTTCTAGGTTGAAGCATTCGTTTGCAGGAACAGTTTGAATTTTTAGGTTTCACTCTGGTTTCTCCTATATTGACAAATGTAGTTCAAACTCTAAATCATACACGGTTTGGGCTAGCTTCTTGAATCTTGACACAATAAAGTAGTTCTACATTCTATCCCAAAGGTTTGTTTCCTCTTGATGTAGCCTTCAGCACAGACTGGCGAATAACACTTACAATGACAGGCGTTGTTAGGCTGCCAAAAAACTAGAGTCTCCTGAAATCTCAACACATATTTTTTTTCCGACCTTAATGATACTTTCAAGTAATGAGCAGTACACCAATCAAACTTGGATGCCCAAGTTTCGTTCTCCTAGGTTGATGCATTCGTTTGCAGTAACAGTTTGAATTTCTAGGTTTCACTCTGTTTTCTCCTTTATTGACAGAGGCAGCTAGAACTCTAAATCAAACACGGTTTGTGCTAGCTTCTCGAAACTTGACACAATAAAGTAGTTCTACGTTCTATCTCTAAGGTTTGTTTCCTCTTGATGTAGCCTAAAGCAGGGACTGGCGAATAACACTTATATTGAAAGGGGTTGCCAAACTTTCAAAAAACTAGAGTCTCCTGAAATCTCAAGATATATTTGTTCATCCAATCTTCATGATACTTTCAAGTAATGATCAGTACACCATTCCCACGTGGATGCCCAAGTTTTGTTCTACTAGGTTGAAGCATTCGTTTGCAGGAACAGTTTGAATTTTTAGGTTTTACTCTGTTTTCTCCTATATTGACAAATGTAGTTCAAACTCTAAATCATACACGGTTTGGGCTAGCTTCTTGAAACTTGACACAATAAAGTAGTTCTACATTCTATCCCTAAGGTTTGTTTCCTCTTGAAGTAGCCTTCAGCACAGACTGGCGAATAACACTTACAATGACAGGCGTTGTTAGGCTGCCAAAAAACTAGAGTCTCCTGAAATCTCAACACATATTTTTTTTCCGACCTTAATGATACTTTCAAGTAATGAGCAGTACACCAATCAAACTTGGATGCCCAAGTTTCGTTCTCCTAGGTTGATGCATTCGTTTGCAGTAACAGTTTGAATTTCTAGGTTTCACTCTGTTTTCTCCTTTATTGACAGATGCAGCTAGAACTCTAAATCAAACACGGTTTGTGCTAGCTTCTTGAAACTTGACACAATAAAGTAGTGCTACGTTCTATCTCTAAGGTTTGTTTCCACTTGATGTAGCCTAAAGCAGGTACTGGCGAATAACACTTACAATGAGAGGCGTTGTTAGGCTGCCAAAAAACTAGAGTCTCCTGAAATCTCAACACATATTTTTTTCCGACCTTAATGATACTTTCAAGTAATGAGCAGTACACCAATCAAACTTGGATGCCTAAGTTTCGTTCTCCTAGGTTGATGCATTCGTTTGCCGTAACAGTTTGAATTTCTAGGTTTCACTCTGTTTTCTCCTATATTGACAGATGGAGTTAGAACTCTAAATCAAACACGGTTTGTGCTAGCTTCTTGAAACTTGACACAATAAAGTAGTTCTACGTTCTATCTCTAAGGTTTGTTTCCGCTTGATGTAGCCTAAAGCAGGGACTGGCGAATAACACTTATATTGAAAGGGGTTGCCAAACTTTCAAAAAACTAGAGTCTCCTGAAATCTCAACATATATTTTTTCATCCAATCTTCATGATACATTCAAGTAATGATCAGTACACCATTCCCACTTGGATGCCCAAGTTTTGTTCTTCTAGGTTGAAGCATTCGTTTGCAGGAACAGTTTGAATTTTTAGGTTTCACTCTGTTTTCTCCTATATTGACAGATGCAGTTCGAACTCTAAATCAAACACGGTTTGTGCTAGCTTCTTGAAACTTGACAAAATACTGTAGTTCTACGTTCTATCTCTAAGGTTTGTTTCCTCTTGATGTAGCCTAATGCAGGGACTGGCGAATAACACTTTTATTGAAAGGGGTTGCCAAACTTCCAAAAACTAGAGTCTTCTGAAATCTCAACATATATTTTTTCATCCAATCTTCATGATACTTTCAAGTAATGATCAGTACACCATTCCCACTTGGATGCCCAAGTTTTGTTCTTCTAGGTTGAAGCATTCGTTGGCAGTAACAGTTTGAATTTTTAGGTTTCACTCTGTTTTCTCCTATATTGACAAATTTAGTTCAAACTGTAAATCATACACGGTTTGGTCTAGCTTCTTGAAACTTGACACAATAAAGTAATTCTACATTCTATCCCTAAGGTTTGTTTCCTCTTGATGTAGCCTTCAGCATAGACTGGCGAATAACACTTACAATGAAAGGCGTTGTTAGGCTGCCAAAAAACTAGAGTATCCTGAAATCTCAACACATATTTTTTTCCGACCTTAATGATACTTTCAAGTAATGAGCAGTACACCAATCAAACTTGGATGCCCAAGTTTCGTTCTCCTAGGTTGATGCATTCGTTTGCAGTAACAGTTTGAATTTCTAGGTTTCACTCTGTTTTCTCCTATATTGACAGATGCAGCTAGAACTCTAAATCAAACACGGTTTGTGCTAGCTTCTTGAAACTTGACACAATAAAGTAGTTCTACGTTCTATCTCTAAGGTTTGTTTCCTCTTGATGTAGCCTAAAGCAGGGACTGGCGAATAACACTTATATTGAAAGGGGTTGCCAAACTTTCAAAAAACTAGAGTCTCCTGAAATCTCAACATATATTTTTTCATCCAATCTTCATGATACTTTCAAGTAATGATCATTACACCATTCCCACTTGGATGCCCAAGTTTTGTTCTTCTAGGTTGAAGCATTCGTTTGCAGGAACTGTTTGAATTTTTAGGTTTCACTCTGTTTTCTCCTATATTGACAAATGTAGTTCAAACTCTAAATCATACACGGTTTGGGCTAGCTTCTTGAAACTTGACACAATAAAGTAGTTCTACATTCTATCCCTAAGGTTTGTTTCCTCTTGATGTAGCCTTCAGCACAGACTGGCGAATAACACTTACAATGACAGGCGTTGTTAGGCTGCCAAAAAACTAGAGTCTCCTGAAATCTCAACACATATTTTTTTTCCGACCTTAATGATACTTTCAAGTAATGAGCAGTACACCAATCAAACTTGGATGCCCAAGTTTCGTTCTCCTAGGTTGATGCATTCGTTTGCAGTAACAGTTTGAATTTCTAGGTTTCACTCTGTTTTCTCCTTTATTGACAGATGCAGCTAGAACTCTAAATCAAACACGGTTTGTGCTAGCTTCTTGAAACTTGACACAATAAACTAGTTCTACGTTCTATCTCTAAGGTTTGTTTCCTCTTGATGTAGCCTAAAGCAGGGAATGGCGAATAACACTTACAATGAAAGGCGTTGTTAGGCTGCCAAAAAACTAGAGTCTCCTGAAATCTCAACACATATTTTTTTTCCAACCTTAATGATACTTTCAAGTAATGAGCAGTACACCAATCAAACTTGGATGCCCAAGTTTCGTTCTCCTAGGTTGATGCATTCGTTTGCAGTAACAGTTTGAATTTCTAGGTTTCACTCTGTTTTCTCCTATATTGACAGATGCAGCTAGAACTCTAAATCAAACACGGTTTGTGCTAGCTTCTTGAAACTTGACACAATAAAGTAGTGCTACGTTCTATCTCTAAGGTTTGTTTCCTCTTGATGTAGCCTAAAGCAGGGACTGGCGAATAACACTTACAATGAGAGGCGTTGTTAGGCTGCCAAAATACTAGTGTCTCCTGAAATCTCAACACATATTTTTTTCCGACCTTAATGATACTTTCAAGTAATGAGCAGTACACCAATCAAACTTGGATGCCCAAGTTTCCTTCTCCTAGGTTGATGCATTCGTTTGCAGTAACAGTTTGAATTTCTAGGTTTCACTCTGTTTTCTCCTATATTGACAGATGCAGCTAGAACTCTAAATCAAACACGGTTTGTGCTAGCTTCTTGAAACTTGACACAATAAAGTAGTGCTACTTTCTATCTCTAAGGTTTGTTTCCTCTTGATGTAGCCTAAAGCAGGGACTGGCGAATAACACTTACAATGAGAGGCGTTGTTAGGCTGCCAAAAACCTAGAGTCTCCTGAAATCTCAACACATATTTTTTTCCGACCTTAATGATACTTTCAAGTAATGAGCAGTACACCAATCAAACTTGGATGCCCAAGTTTCGTTCTCCTAGGTTGATGCATTCTTTTGCAGTAACAGTTTGAATTTCTAGGTTTCACTCTGTTTTCTCCTATATTGACAGATGCAGTTAGAACTCTAAATCAAACACGGTTTGTGCTAGCTTCTTGAAACTTGACACAATAAAGTAGTTCTACGTTCTATCTCTAAGGTTTGTTTCCTCTTGATGTAGCCTAAAGCAGGGACTGGCGAATAACACTTATATTGAAAGGGGTTGCCAAACTTTCAAAAAACTAGAGTCTCCTGAAATCTCAACATATATTTTTTCATCCAATCTTCATGATACATTCAAGTAATGATCAGTACACCATTCCCACTTGGATGCCCAAGTTTTGTTCTTCTAGGTTGAAGCATTCGTTTGCAGGAACAGTTTGAATTTTTAGGTTTCACTCTGGTTTCTCCTATATTGACAGATGCAGTTAGAACTTTATATCAAACACGGTTTGTGCTAGCTACTTGAAACATGACACAATAAAGTAGTTCTACGTTCTATCCCTAAGGTTTGTTTCCTCTTGATGTAGCCTTAAGCAGAGACTGGCGAATAACACATTCAATGAAAGGCGTTGTTAGGCTGCCAAAAAACTACAGTCTCCTGAAATCTCATCATATATTTTTTCTTCCGACCTTCATGATACTTTCAAGTAATGAGCAGTGCACCAATCAAACTTGGATGCCCAAGTTTCGTTCTCCTAGGTTGAAGCATTCGTTTGCAGAAACAGTTTGAATTTTTTAGGTTTCACACTGTTTTGTCCTATATTGACAGATGCAGTTCGAACTCTAAATCAAACACGGTTTGTGCTAGCTTCTTGAAACTTGACAAAATACTGTAGTTCTACGTTCTATCTCTAAGGTTTGTTTCCTCTTGATGTAGCCTAATGCAGGGACTGGCAAATAACACTTTTATTGAAAGGGGTTGCCAAACTTCCAAAAACTAGAGTCTTCTGAAATCTCAACATATATTTTTTCATCCAATCATCATGATACTTTCAAGTAATGATCAGTACACCAATCCCACTTGGATGCTCAAGTTTCATTCTCCTACGTGGAAGCATTCGTTTGCAGTAACAGTTTGAATTTTTAGGTTTCACTCTGTTTTCTCCTATATTGACAAATTTAGTTCAAACTCTAAATCATACACGGTTTGGTCTAGCTTCTTGAAACTTGACACAATAAAGTAGTTCTACATTCTATCCCTAAGGTTTGTTTCCTCTTGATGTAGCCTTCAGCATAGACTGGCGAATAACACTTACAATGAAAGGCGTTGTTAGGCTGCCAAAAAATTAGAGTATCCTGAAATCTCAACACATATTTTTTTCCGACCTTAATGATACTTTCAAGTAATGAGCAGTACACCAATCAAACTTGGATGCGCAAGTTTCGTTCTCCTAGGTTGATGCATTCGTTTGCAGTAACAGTTTGAATTTCTAGGTTTCACTCTGTTTTCTCCTATATTGACAGATGCAGCTAGAACTCTAAATCAAACACGGTTTGTGCTAGCTTCTTGAAACTTGACACAATAAAGTAGTGCTACGTTCTATCTCTAAGGTTTGTTTCCTCTTCATGTAGCCTAAAGCAGGGACTGGCGAATAACACTTACAATGAGAGGCGTTGTTAGGCTGCCAAAAAACTAGAGTCTCCTGAAATCTCAACACATATTTTTTTTCCGACCTTCATGATACTTTCAAGAAATGAGCAATACACCAATCAAACTTGGATGCCCAAGTTTCGTTCTCCTAGGTTGATGCATTCGTTTGCAGTAACAGTTTGAATTTCTAGGTTTCACTCTGTTTTCTCCTATATTGACAGATGCAGTTAGAACTCTAAATCAAACACGGTTTGTGCTAGCTTCTTGAAACTTGACACAATAAAGTAGTTCTACGTTCTATCTCTAAGGTTTGTTTCCTCTTCATGTAGCCTAAAGCAGGGACTGGCGAATAACACTTATATTGAAAGGGGTTGAAAACTTTCAAAAAACTAGAGTCTCCTGAAATCTCAACATATATTTTTTCATCCAATCTTCATGATACTTTCAAGTATTGATCAGTACACCATTCCCACTTGGATGCCCAAGTTTTCTTCTTCTAGGTTGAAGCATTCGTTTGCAGGAACAGTTTGAATTTTTAGGTTTCACTCTGTTTTCTCCTATATTGACAAATGTAGTTCAAACTCTAAATCATACACGGTTTGGGCTAGCTTCTTGAAACTTGACACAATAAAGTAGTTCTACATTCTATCCCTAAGGTTTGTTTCCTCTTGATGTAGCCTTCAGCACACACTGGCGAATAACACTTACAATGACAGGCGTTGTTAGGCTGCCAAAAAACTAGAGTCTCCTGAAATCTCAACACATATTTTTTTTCCGACCTTAATGATACTTTCAAGTAATGAGCAGTACACCAATCAAACTTGGATGCCCAAGTTTCGTTCTCCTCGGTTGATGCATTCGTTTGCAGTAACAGTTTGAATTTCTAGGTTCACTCTGTTTTCTCCTATATTGACAGATGCAGCTAGAACTCTAAATCAAACACGGTTTGTGCTAGCTTCTCGAAACTTGACACAATAAAGTAGTTCTACGTTCTATCTCTAAGGTTTGTTTCCTCTTGATGTAGCCTAAAGCAGGGACTGGCGAATAACACTTATATTGAAAGGGGTTGCCAAACTTTCAAAAAACTAGAGTCTCCTGAAATCTCAACATATATTTTTTCATCCAATCTTCATGATACTTTCAAGTAATGATCAGTACACCATTCCCACTTGGATGCCCAAGTTTTGTTCTTCTAGGTTGAAGCATTCGTTTGCAGGAACAGTTTGAATTTTTAGGTTTCACTCTGGTTTCTCCTATATTGACAAATGTAGTTCAAACTCTAAATCATACACGGTTTGGGCTAGCTTCTTGAAACTTGACACAATAAAGTAGTTCTACATTCTATCCCAAAGGTTTGTTTCCTCTTGATGTAGCCTTCAGCACACACTGGCGAATAACACTTACAATGACAGGCGTTGTTAGGCTGCCAAAAAACTAGAGTCTTCTGAAATCTCAACACATATTTTTTTTCCGACCTTAATGATACTTTCAAGTAATGAGCAGTACACCAATCAAACTTGGATGCCCAAGTTTCGTTCTCCTAGGTTGATGCATTCGTTTGCAGTAACAGTTTGAATTTCTAGGTTTCACTCTGTTTTCTCCTTTATTGACAGAGGCAGCTAGAACTCTAAATCAAACACGGTTTGTGCTAGCTTCTCGAAACTTGACACAATAAAGTAGTTCTACGTTCTATCTCTAAGGTTTGTTTCCTCTTGATGTAGCCTAAAGCAGGGACTGGCGAATAACACTTATATTGAAAGGGGTTGCCAAACTTTCAAAAAACTAGAGTCTCCTGAAATCTCAACATATATTTTTTCATCCAATCTTCATGATACTTTCAAGTAATGATCAGTACACCATTCCCACGTGGATGCCCAAGTTTTGTTCTTCTAGGTTGAAGCATTCGTTTGCAGGAACAGTTTGAATTTTTAGGTTTCACTCTGTTTTCTCCTATATTGACAAATGTAGTTCAAACTCTAAATCATACACGGTTTTTGCTAGCTTCTTGAAACTTGACACAATAAAGTAGTTCTACATTCTATCCCTAAGGTTTGTTTCCTCTTGATGTAGCCTTCAGCACAGACTGGCGAATAACACTTACAATGACAGGCGTTGTTAGGCTGCCAAAAAACTAGAGTCTCCTGAAATATCAACACATATTTTTTTTCCGACCTTAATGATACTTTCAAGTAATGAGCAGTACACCAATCAAACTTGGATGGCCAAGTTTCGTTCTCCTAGGTTGATGCATTCGTTTGCAGTAACAGTTTGAAATTCTAGGTTTCACTCTGTTTTCTCCTTTATTGACAGATGCAGCTAGAACTCTAAATCAAACACGGTTTGTGCTAGCTTCTTGAAACTTGACACAATAAAGTAGTTCTACGTTCTATCTCTAAGGTTTGTTTCCTCTTGATGTAGCCTAAAGCAGGGAATGGCGAATAACACTTACAATGAAAGGCGTTGTTAGGCTGCCAAAATACTAGAGTCTCCTGAAATCTCAACACATTTTTTTTTCCGACCTTAATGATACTTTCAAGTAATGAGCAGTACACCAATCAAACTTGGATGCCCAAGTTTCGTTCTCCTAGGTTGATGCATTCGTTTGCAGTAACAGTTTGAATTTCTAGGTTTCACTCTGTTTTCTCCTTTATTGACAGATGCAGCTAGAACTCTAAATCAAACACGGTTTGTGCTAGCTTCTTGAAACTTGACACAATAAACTAGTTCTACGTTCTATCTCTAAGGTTTGTTTCCTCTTGATGTAGCCTAAACCAGGGAATGGCGAATAACACTTACAATGAAAGGCGTTGTTAGGCTGCCAAAAAACTAGAGTCTCCTGAAATCTAAACACATATTTTTTTCCGACCTTAATGATACTTTCAAGTAATGAGCAGTACACCAATCAAACTTGGATGCCCAAGTTTCGTTCTCCTAGGTTGATGCATTCGTTTGCAGTAACAGTTTGAATTTCTAGGTTTCACTCTGTTTTCTCCTATATTGACAGATGCAGCTAGAACTCTAAATCAAACACGGTTTGTGCTAGCTTCTTGAAACTTGACACAATAAAGTAGTTCTACGTTCTATCTCTAAGGTTTGTTTCCTCTTGATGTAGCATAAAGCAGGGACTGGCGAATAACACATTCAATGAAAGGCGTTGTTAGGCTGCCAAAAAACTACAGTCTCCTGAAATCTCATCATATATTTTTTCTTCCGACCTTCATGATACTTTCAAGTAATGAGCAGTGCACCAATCAAACTTGGATGCTCAAGTTTCGTTCTCCTAGGTTGAAGCATTCTTTTGCAGAAACAGTTTGAATTTTTAAGTTTCACACTGTTTTGTCCTATATTGACAGATGCAGATCGAACTCTAAATCAAACACGGTTTTTGCTAGCTTCTTGAAACTTGACAAAATACTGTAGTTCTACGTTCTATCTCTAAGGTTTGTTTCCTCTTGATGTAGCCTAATGCAGGGACTGGCGAATAACACTTTTATTGAAAGGGGTTGCCAAACTTCCAAAAACTAGAGTCTTCTGAAATCTCAACATATATTTTTTCATCCAATCTTCATGATACTTTCAAGTAACGATCAGTACACCAATCCCACTTGGATGCTCAAGTTTCATTCTCCTACGTTGAAGCATTCGTTTGCAGTAACAGTTTGAATTTTTAGGTTTCACTCTGTTTTCTCCTATATTGACAAATTTAGTTCAAACTCTAAATCATACACGGTTTGGGCTAGCTTCTTGAAACTTGACACAATAAAGTAGTTCTACATTCTATCCCTAAGGTTTGTTTCCTCTTGATGTAGCCTAAAGCATGGACTGGCGAATAACACTTATATTGAAAGGGGTTGCCAAACTTTCAAAAAACTAGAGTCTCCTGGAATCTCAACATATATTTTTTCATCCAATCTTCATGATACTTTCAAGTAATGATCAGTACACCATTCCCACTTGGATGCCCAAGTTTTGTTCTTCTAGGTTGAAGCATTCGTTTGCAGGAACAGTTTGAATTTTTAGGTTTCACTCTGGTTTCTCCTATATTGACAAATGTAGTTCAAACTCTAAATCATACACGGTTTGGGCTAGCTTCTTGAAACATGACACAATAAAGTAGTTCTGCATTCTATCCCAAAGGTTTGTTTCCTCTTGATGTAGCCTTCAGCACAGACTGGCGAATAACACTTACAATGACAGGAGTTGTTAGGCTGCCAAAAAACTAGAGTCTCCTGAAATATCAACACATATTTTTTTTCCGACCTTAATGATACTTTCAAGTAATGAGCAGTACACCAATCAAACTTGGATGCCCAAGTTTCGTTCTCCTAGGTTGATGCATTCGTTTGCAGTAACAGTTTGAATTTCTAGGTTTCACTCTGTTTTCTCCTATATTGACAGATGCAGCTAGAACTCTAAATCAAACACGGTTTGTGCTAGCTTCTTGAAACTTGACACAATAAAGTAGTGCTACGTTCTATCTCTAAGGTTTGGTTCCTCTTGATGTAGCCTAAAGCAGGGACTGGCGAATAACACTTACAATGAGAGGCCTTGTTAGGCTGCCAAAAAACTAGAGTCTCCTGAAATCTCAACACATATTTTTTTCCGACCTTAATGATACTTTCAAGTAATGAGCAGTACACCAATCAAACTTGGATGCCCAAGTTTCGTTCTCCTAGGTTGATGCATTCGTTTGCAGTAACAGTTTGAATTTCTAGGTTTCACTCTTTTTTCTCCTATATTGACAGATGCAGTTAGAACTCTAAATCAAACACGGTTTGTGCTAGCTTCTTGAAACTTGACACAATAAAGTAGTTCTACGTTCTATCTCTAAGGTTTGTTTCCTCTTGATGTAGCCTAAAGCAGGGACTGGCGAATAACACTTATATTGAAAGGGGTTGCCAAACTTTCAAAAAACTAGAGTCTCCTGAAATCTCAACATATATTTTTTCATCCAATCTTCATGATACATTCAAGTAATGATCAGTACACCATTCCCACTTGGATGCCCAAGTTTTGTTCTTCTAGGTTGAAGCATTCGTTTGCAGGAACAGTTTGAATTTTTAGGTTTCACTCTGGTTTCTCCTATATTGACAGATGCAGTTAGAACTTTATATCAAACACGGTTTGTGCTAGCTACTTGAAACATGACACAATAAAGTAGTTCTACGTTCTATCCCTAAGGTTTGTTTCCTCTTGATGTAGCCTTAAGCAGAGACTGGCGAATAACACATTCAATGAAAGGCGTTGTTAGGCTGCCAAAAAACTACAGTCTCCTGAAATCTCATCATATATTTTTTCTTCCGACCTTCATGATACTTTCAAGTAATGAGCAGTGCACCAATCAAACTTGGATGCCCAAGTTTCGTTCTCCTAGGTTGACGCATTCGTTTGCAGAAACAGTTTGAATTTTTAGGTTTCACACTGTTTTGTCCTATATTGACAGATGCAGTTCGAACTCTAAATGAAACACGGTTTGTGCTAGCTTCTTGAAACTTGACAAAATACTGTAGTTCTACGTTCTATCTCTAAGGTTTGTTTCCTCTTGATGTAGCCTAATGCAGGGACTGGCGAATAACACTTTTATTGAAAGGGGTTGCCAAACTTCCAAAAACTAGAGTCTTCTGAAATCTCAACATATATTTTTTCATCCAATCTTCATGATACTTTCAAGTAATGATCAGTACACCAATCCCACTTGGATGCTCAAGTTTCATTCTCCTACGTGGAAGCATTCGTTTGCAGTAACAGTTTGAATTTTTAGGTTTCACTCTGTTTTCTCCTATATTGACAAATTTAGTTCAAACTCTAAATCATACACGGTTTGGTCTAGCTTCTTGAAACTTGACACAATAAAGTAGTTCTACATTCTATCCCTAAGGTTTGTTTCCTCTTGATGTAGCCTTCAGCATAGACTGGCGTATAACACTTACAATGAAAGGCGTTGTTAGGCTGCCAAAAAACTAGAGTATCCTGAAATCTCAACACATATTTTTTTCCGACCTTAATGATACTTTCAAGTAATGAGCAGTACACCAATTAAACTTGGATGCCCAAGTTTCGTTCTCCTAGTTTGATGCATTCGTTTGCAGTAACAGTTTGAATTTCTAGGTTTCACTCTGTTTTCTCCTATATTGACAGATGCAGCTAGAACTCTAAATCAAACACGGTTTGTGCTAGCTTCTTGAAACATGACACAATAAAGTAGTTCTACGTTCTATCTCTAAGGTTTGTTTCCTCTTCATGTAGCCTAAAGCAGGGACTGGCGAATAACACTTATATTGAAAGGGGTTGCCAAACTTTCAAAAAACTAGAGTCTCCTGAAATCTCAATATATATTTTTTCATCCAAACTTCATGATACTTTCAAGTAATGATCAGTACACCATTCCCACTTGGATGCCCAAGTTTTGTTCTTCTAGGTTGAAGCATTCGTTTGCAGGAACAGTTTGAATTTTTAGGTTTCACTCTGGTTTCTCCTATATTGACAAATGTAGTTCAAACTCTAAATCATACACGGTTTGGGCTAGCTTCTTGAAACTTGACACAATAAAGTAGTTCTACATTCTATCCCAAAGGTTTGTTTCCTCTTGATGTAGCCTTCAGCACAGACTGGCGAATAACACTTACAATGACAGGCGTTGTTAGGCTGCCAAAAAACTAGAGTCTCCTGAAATCTCAACACATATTTTTTTTCCGACCTTAATGATACTTTCAAGTAATGAGCAGTACACCAATCAAACTTGGATGCCCAAGTTTCGTTCTCCTAGGTTGATGCATTCGTTTGCAGTAACAGTTTGAATTTCTAGGTTTCACTCTGTTTTCTCCTTTATTGACAGAGGCAGCTAGAACTCTAAATCAAACACGGTTTGTGCTAGCTTCTCGAAACTTGACACAATAAAGGAGTTCTACGTTCTATCTCTAAGGTTTGTTTCCTCTTGATGTAGCCTAAAGCAGGGACTGGCGAATAACACTTATATTGAAAGGGGTTGCCAAACTTTCAAAAAACTAGAGTCTCCTGAAATCTCAACATATATTTTTTCATCCAATCTTCATGATACTTTCAAGTAATGATCAGTACACCATTCCCACTTGGATGACCAAGTTTTGTTCTTCTAGGTTGAAGCATTCGTTTGCAGGAACAGTTTGAATTTTTAGGTTTCACTCTGTTTTATCCTATATTGACAAATGTAGTTCAAACTCTAAATAAAACACGGTTTGGGCTAGCTTCTTGAAACTTGACACAATAAAGTAGTTCTACATTCTATCCCTAAGGTTTGTTTCCTCTTGATGTAGCCTTCAGCACAGACTGGCGAATAACACTTACAATGAAAGGCGTTGTTAGGCTGCCAAAAAACAAGAGTCTCCTGAAATCTCAACACATATTTTTTTCCGACCGTAATGATACTTTCAAGTAATGAGCAGTACACCAATCAAACTTGGATGGCCAAGTTTCGTTCTCCTAGGTTGATGCATTCGTTTGCAGTAACAGTTTGAATTTCTAGGTTTCACTCTGTTTTCTCCTTTATTGACAGATGCAGCTAGAACTCTAAATCAAACACGGTTTGTGCTAGCTTCTTGAAACTTGACACAATAAAGTAGTTCTACGTTCTATCTCTAAGGTTTGTTTCCTCTTGATGTAGCCTAAAGCAGGGAATGGCGAATAACACTTACAATGAAAGGCATTGTTAGGCTGCCAAAAAACTAGAGTCTCCTGAAATCTCAACACATATTTTTTTCCGACCTTAATGATACTTTCAAGTAATGAGCAGTACACCAATCAAACTTGGATGCCCAAGTTTCGTTCTCCTAGGTTGATGCATTCGTTTGCAGTAACAGTTTGAATTTCTAGGTTTCACTCTGTTTTCTCCTTTATTGACAGATGCAGCTAGAACTCTAAATCAAACACGGTTTGTGCTAGCTTCTTGAAACTTGACACAATAAAGTAGTTCTACGTTCTATCTCTAAGGTTTGTTTCCTCTTGATGTAGCCTAAAGCAGGGAATGGCGAATAACGCTTACAATGAAAGGCGTTGTTAGGCTGCCAAAAAACTAGAGTCTCCGGAAATCTAAACACATATTTTTTTCCGACCTTAATGATACTCTCAAGTAATGAGCAGTACACCAATCAAACTTGGATGCCCAAGTTTCGTTCTCCTAGGTTGATGCATTCGTTTGCAGTAACAGTTTGAATTTCTAGGTTTCACTCTGTTTTCTCCTATATTGACAGATGCAGCTAGAACTCTAAATCAAACACGGTTTGTGCTAGCTTCTTGAAACTTGACACAATAAAGTAGTTCTACGTTCTATCTCTAAGGTTTGTTTCCTCTTGATGTAGCATAAAGCAGGGACTGGCGAATAACACATTCAATGAAAGGCGTTGTTAGGCTGCCAAAAAACTACAGTCTCCTGAAATCTCATCATATATTTTTTCTTCCGACCTTCATGATACTTTCAAGTAATGAGCAGTGCACCAATCAAACTTGGATGCTCAAGTTTCGTTCTCCTAGGTTGAAGCATTCGTTTGCAGAAACAGTTTGAATTTTTAAGTTTCACACTGTTTTGTCCTATATTGACAGATGCAGATCGAACTCTAAATCAAACACGGTTTTTGCTAGCTTCTTGAAACTTGACAAAATACTGTAGTTCTACGTTCTATCTCTAAGGTTTGTTTCCTCTTGATGTAGCCTAATGCAGGGACTGGCGAATAACACTTTTATTGAAAGGGGTTGCCAAACTTCCAAAAACTAGAGTCTTCTGAAATCTCAACATATATTTTTTCATCCAATCTTCATGATACTTTCAAGTAACAATCAGTACACCAATCCCACTTGGATGCTCAAGTTTCATTCTCCTACGTTGAAGCATTCGTTTGCAGTAACAGTTTGAATTTTTAGGTTTCACTCTGTTTTCTCCTATATTGACAAATTTAGTTCAAACTCTAAATCATACACGGTTTGGGCTAGCTTCTTGAATCTTGACACAATAAAGTAGTTCTACATTCTATCCCTAAGGTTTGTTTCCTCTTTATGTAGCCTAAAGCAGGGACTGGCGAATAACACTTATATTGAAAGGGGTTGCCAAACTTTCAAAAAACTAGAGTCTCCTGAAATCTCAACATATATTTTTTCATCCAATCTTCATGATACTTTCAAGTAATGATCAGTACACCATTCCCACTTGGATGCCCAAGTTTTGTTCTTCTAGGTTGAAGCATTCGTTTGCAGGAACAGTTTGAATTTTTAGGTTTCACTCTGGTTTCTCCTATATTGACAAATGTAGTTCAAACTCTAAATCATACACGGTTTGGGCTAGCTTCTTGAAACATGACACAATAAAGTAGTTCTGCATTCTATCCCAAAGGTTTGTTTCCTCTTGATGTAGCCTTCAGCACAGACTGGCGAATAACACTTACAATGACAGGCGTTGTTAGGCTGCCAAAAAACTAGAGTCTCCTGAAATCTCAACACATATTTTTTTTCCGACCTTAATGATACTTTCAAGTAATGAGCAGTACACCAATCAAACTTGGATGCCCAAGTTTCGTTCTCCTAGGTTGATGCATTCGTTTGCAGTAACAGTTTGAATTTCTAGGTTTCACTCTGTTTTCTCCTTTATTGACAGATGCAGCTAGAACTCTAAATCAAACACGGTTTGTGCTAGCTTCTTGAAACTTGACACAATAAAGTAGTGCTACGTTCTATCTCTAAGGTTTGGTTCCTCTTGATGTAGCCTAAAGCAGGGACTGGCGAATAACACTTACAATGAGAGGCGTTGTTAGGCTGCCAAAAAACTAGAGTCTCCTGAAATCTCAACACATATTTTTTTCCGACCTTAATGATACTTTCAAGTAATGAGCAGTACACCAATCAAACTTGGATGCCCAAGTTTCGTTCTCCTAG
The DNA here is from genome assembly GCF_048772815.1 of Callospermophilus lateralis. Taxonomy (NCBI): domain Eukaryota; kingdom Metazoa; phylum Chordata; class Mammalia; order Rodentia; family Sciuridae; genus Callospermophilus; species Callospermophilus lateralis. Next base: position 27,741 of record NW_027515059.1, on the reverse strand, counting down.
GTTGATGCATTCGTTTGCAGTAACAGTTTGAATTTCTAGGTTTCACTCTTTTTTCTCCTATATTGACAGATGCAGTTAGAACTCTAAATCAAACACGGTTTGTGCTAGCTTCTTGAAACTTGACACAATAAAGTAGTTCTACGTTCTATCTCTAAGGTTTGTTTCCTCTTGATGTAGCCTAAAGCAGGGACTGGCGAATAACACTTATATTGAAAGGGGTTGCCAAACTTTCAAAAAACTAGAGTCTCCTGAAATCTCAACATATATTTTTTCATCCAATCTTCATGATACATTCAAGTAATGATCAGTACACCATTCCCACTTGGATGCCCAAGTTTTGTTCTTCTAGGTTGAAGCATTCGTTTGCAGGAACAGTTTGAATTTTTAGGTTTCACTCTGGTTTCTCCTATATTGACAGATGCAGTTAGAACTTTATATCAAACACGGTTTGTGCTAGCTACTTGAAACATGACACAATAAAGTAGTTCTACGTTCTATCCCTAAGGTTTGTTTCCTCTTGATGTAGCCTTAAGCAGAGACTGGCGAATAACACATTCAATGAAAGGCGTTGTTAGGCTGCCAAAAAACTACAGTCTCCTGAAATCTCATCATATATTTTTTCTTCCGACCTTCATGATACTTTCAAGTAATGAGCAGTGCACCAATCCCACTTGGATGCTCAAGTTTCATTCTCCTACGTGAAAGCATTCGTTTGCAGTAACAGTTTGAATTTTTAGGTTTCACTCTGTTTTCTCCTATATTGACAAATTTGGTTCAAACTCTAAATCATACACGGTTTGGTCTAGCTTCTTGAAACTTGACACAATAAAGTAGTTCTACATTCTATCCCTAACGTTTGTTTCCTCTTGATGTAGCCTTCACCATAGACTGGCGAATAACACTTACAATGAAAGGCGTTGTTAGGCTGCCAAAAAACTAGAGTATCCTGAAATCTCAACACATATTTTTTTCCGACCTTAATGATACTTTCAAGTAATGAGCAGTACACCAATCAAACTTGGATGCCCAAGTTTCGTTCTCCTAGGTTGATGCATTCGTTTGCAGTAACAGTTTGAATTTCTAGGTTTCACTCTGTTTTCTCCTATATTGACAGAGGCAGCTAGAACTCTAAATCAAACACGGTTTGTGCTAGCTTCTCGAAACTTGACACAATAAAGTAGTTCTACGTTCTATCTCTAAGGTTTGTTTCCTCTTGATGTAGCCTAAAGCAGGGACTGGCGAATAACACTTATATTGAAAGGGGTTGCCAAACTTTCAAAAAACTAGAGTCTCCTGAAATCTCAACATATATTTTTTCATCCAATCTTCATGATACTTTCAAGTAATGATCAGTACACCATTCCCACTTGGATGACCAAGTTTTGTTCTTCTAGGTTGAAGCATTCGTTTGCAGGAACAGTTTGAATTTTTAGGTTTCACTCTGTTTTCTCCTATATTGACAAATGTAGTTCAAACTCTAAATAAAACACGGTTTGGGCTAGCTTATGAAACTTGACACAATAAAGTAGTTCTACATTCTATCCCTAAGGTTTGTTTCCTCTTGATGTAGCCTTCAGCACAGACTGGCGAATAACACTTACAATGAAAGGCGTTGTTAGGCTGCCAAAAAACAAGAGTCTCCTGAAATCTCAACACATATTTTTTTCCGACCTTAATGATACTTTCAAGTAATGAGCAGTACACCAATCAAACTTGGATGCCCACGTTTCGTTCTCCTAGGTTGATGCATTCGTTTGCAGTAACAGTTTGAATTTCTAGGTTTCACTCTGTTTTCTCCTTTATTGACAGATGCAGCTAGAACTCTAAATCAAACACGGTTTGTGCTAGCTTCTTGAAACTTGACACAATAAAGTAGTTCTACGTTCTATCTCTAAGGTTTGTTTCCTCTTGATGTAGCCTAAAGCAGGGACTGGCGAATAACACTTATATTGAAAGGGGTTGCCAAACTTTCAAAAAACTAGAGTCTCCTGAAATCTCAACATATATTTTTTCATCCAATCTTCATGATACTTTCAAGTAATGATCAGTACACCATTCCCACTTGGATGCTTAAGTTTTGTTCTTCTAAGTTGAAGCATTCGTTTGCAGGAACAGTTTGAATTTTTAGGTTTCACTCTGGTTTCTCCTATATTGATAGATGCAGTTAGAACTTTATATCAAACACGGTTTGTGCTAGCTACTTGAAACATGACACAATAAAGTAGTTCTACGTTCTATCCCTAAGGTTTGTTTCCTCTTGATGTAGCCTTAAGCAGAGACTGGCGAATAACACATTCAATGAAAGGCGTTGTTAGGCTGCCAAAAAACTACAGTCTCCTGAAATCTCATCATATATTTTTTCTTCCGACCTTCATGATACTTTCAAGTAATGAGCAGTGCACCAATCAAACTTGGATGCCCAAGTTTCGTTCTCCTAGGTTGAAGCATTCGTTTGCAGAAACAGTTTGAATTTTTAGGTTTCACACTGTTTTGTCCTATATTGACAGATGCAGTTCGAACTCTAAATCAAACACGGTTTGTGCTAGCTTCTTGAAACTTGACAAAATACTGTAGTTCTACGTTCTATCTCTAAGGTTTGTTTCTTCTTGATGTAGCCTAATGCAGGGACTGGCGAATAACACTTTTATTGAAAGGGGTTGCCAAACTTCCAAAAACTAGAGTCTTCTGAAATCTCAACATATATTTTTTCATCCAATCTTCATGATACTTTCAAGTAATGATCAGTACACCAATCCCACTTGGATGCTCAAGTTTCATTCTCCTACGTTGAAGCATTCGTTTGCAGTAACAGTTTGAATTTTTAGGTTTCACTCTGTTTTCTCCTATATTGACAAATTTAGTTCAAACTCTAAATCATACACGGTTTGGGCTAGCTTCTTGAAACTTGACACAATAAAGTAGTTCTACATTCTATCCCTAAGGTTTGTTTCCTCTTGATGTAGCCTAAAGCAGGGACTGGCGAATAACACTTATATTGAAAGGGGTTGCCAAACTTTCAAAAAACTAGAGTCTCCTGAAATCTCAACATATATTTTTTCATCCAATCTTCATGATACTTTCAAGTAATGATCAGTACACCATTCCCACTTGGATGCCCAAGTTTTGTTCTTCTAGGTTGAAGCATTCGTTTGCAGGAACAGTTTGAATTTTTAGGTTTCACTCTGGTTTCTCCTATATTGACAAATGTAGTTCAAACTCTAAATCATACACGGTTTGGGCTAGCTTCTTGAAACTTGACACAATAAAGTAGTTCTACATTCTATCCCAAAGGTTTGTTTCCTCTTGATGTAGCCTTCAGCACAGACTGGCGAATAACACTTACAATGACAGGCGTCGTTAGGCTGCCAAAAACTAGAGTCTCCTGAAATCTCAACACATATTTTTTTTCCGACCTTAATGATACTTTCAAGTAATGAGCAGTACACCAATCAAACTTGGATGCCCAAGTTTCGTTCTCCTAGGTTGATGCATTCGTTTGCAGTAACAGTTTGAATTTCTAGGTTTCACTCTGTTTTCTCCTTTTTTGACAGATGCAGCTAGAACTCTAAATCAAACACGGTTTGTGCTAGCTTCTTGAAACTTGACACAATAAACTAGTTCTACGTTCTATCTCTAAGGTTTGTTTCCTCTTGATGTAGCCGAAAGCAGAAAATGGCGAATAACACTTACAATGAAAGGCGTTGTTAGGCTGTCAAAAAACTAGAGTCTCCTGAAATCTCAACACATATTTTTTTCCGACCTTAATGATACTTTCAAGTAATGAGCAGTACACCAATCAAACTTGGATGCCCAAGTTTCGTTCTCCTAGGTTGATGCATTCGTTTGCAGTAACAGTTTGAATTTCTAGGTTTCACTCTGTTTTCTCCTATATTGACAGATGCAGCTAGAACTCTAAATCAAACACGGTTTGTGCTAGCTTCTTGAAACTTGACACAATAAATTAGTGCTACGTTCTATCTCTAAGGTTTGTTTCCTCTTGATGTAGCTTAAAGCAGGGACTGGCGAATAACACTTACAATGAGAGGCGTTGTTAGGCTGCCAAAAAACTAGAGTCTCCTGAAATCTCAACACATATTTTTTTCCGACCTTAATGATACTTTCAAGTAATGAGCAGTACACCAATCAAACTTTAATGCCCAAGTTTCGTTCTCCTAGGTTGATGCATTCGTTTGCAGTAACAGTTTGAATTTCTAGGTTTCACTCTGTTTTCTCCTTTATTGACAGATGCAGCTAGAACTCTAAATCAAACACGGTTTGTGCTAGCTTCTTGAAACTTGACACAATAAAGTAGTTCTACGTTCTATCTCTAAGGTTTGTTTCCTCTTGATGTAGCCTAAAGCAGGGAATGGCGAATAACACTTACAATGAAAGGCGTTGTTAGGCTGCCAAAAAACTAGAGTCTCCTGAAATCTCAACACATATTTTTTTCCGACCTTAATGATACTTTCAAGTAATGAGCAGTACACCAATCAAACTTGGTTGCCCAAGTTTCGTTCTCCTAGGTTGATGCATTCGTTTGCAGTAACAGTTTGAATTTCTAGGTTTCACTCTGTTTTCTCCTATATTGACAGATGCAGCTAGAACTCTAAATCAAACACGGTTTGTGCTAGCTTCTTGAAACTTGACACAATAAAGTAGTTCTACGTTCTATCTCTAAGGTTTGTTTCCTCTTGATGTAGCCTAAAGCAGGGACTGGCGAATAACACTTATATTGAAAGGGGTTGCCAAACTTTCAAAAAACTAGAGTCTCCTGAAATCTCAACATATATTTTTTCATCCAATCTTCATGATACTTTCAAGTAATGATCAGTACACCATTCCCACTTGGATGCCCAAGCTTTGTTCTTCTAGGTTGAAGCATTCGTTTGCAGGAACAGTTTGAATTTTTAGGTTTCACTCGTGTTTCTCCTATATTGACAAATGTAGTTCAAACTCTAAATCATACACGGTTTGGGCTAGCTTCTTGAAACATGACACAATAAAGTAGTTCTACATTCTATCCCAAAGGTTTGTTTCCTCTTGATGTAGCCTTCAGCACAGACTGGCGAATAACACTTACAATGACAGGCGTTGTTAGGCTGCCAAAAAACTAGAGTCTCCTGAAATCTCAACACATATTTTTTTTCCGACCTTAATGATACTTTCAAGTAATGAGCAGTACACCAATCAAACTTGGATGCCCAAGTTTCGTTCTCCTAGGTTGATGCATTCTTTTGCAGTAACAGTTTGAATTTCTAGGTTTCACTCTGTTTTCTCCTTTATTGACAGAGGCAGCTAGAACTCTAAATCAAACACGGTTTGTGCTAGCTTCTCGAAACTTGACACAATAAAGTAGTTCTACGTTCTATTTCTAAGGTTTGTTTCCTCTTGATGTAGCCTAAAGCAGGGACTGGCGAATAACACTTATATTGAAAGGGGTTGCCAAACTTTCAAAAAACTAGAGTCTCCTGAAATCTCAACATATATTTTTTCATCCAATCTTCATGATACTTTCAAGTAATGATCAGTACACCATTCCCACTTGGATGCCCAAGTTTTGTTCTTCTAGGTTGAAGCATTCGTTTGCAGGAACAGTTTGAATTTTTAGGTTTCACTCTGGTTTCTCCTATATTGACAAATGTAGTTCAAACTCTAAATCAAACACGGTTTGGGCTAGCTTCTTGAAACTTGACACAATAAAGTAGTTCTAAATTCTATCCCTAAGGTTTGTTTCCTCTTGATGTAGCCTTCAGCACAGACTGGCGAATAACACTTACAATGAAAGGCGTTGTTAGGCTGCCAAAAAACTAGAGTCTCCTGAAATCTCAACACATATTTTTTTCCGACCTTAATGATACTTTCAAGTAATGAGTAGTACACCAATCAAACTTGGATGCCCAAGTTTCGTTCTCCTAGGTTGATGCATTCGTTTGCAGTAACAGTTTGAATTTCTAGGTTTCACTCTGTTTTCTCCTATATTGACAGATGCAGCTAGAACTCTAAATCAAACACGGTTTGTGCTAGCTTCTTGAAACTTGACACAATAAAGTAGTTCTACGTTCTATCTCTAAGGTTTGTTTCCTCTTGATGTAGCCTAAAGCAGGGACTGGCGAATAACACTTATATTGAAAGGGGTTGCCAAACTTTCAAAAAACTAGAGTCTCCTGAAATCTCAACATATATTTTTTCATCCAATCTTCATGATACATTCAAGTAATGATCAGTACACCATTCCCACTTGGATGCCCAAGTTTTGTTCTTCTAGGTTGATGCATTCGTTTGCAGTAACAGTTTGAATTTCTAGGTTTCACTCTGTTTTCTCCTATATTGACAGATGCGGTTAGAACTCTAAATCAAACACGGTTTGTTCTAGCTTCTTGAAACTTGACACAATAAAGTAGTTCTACGTTCTATCTCTAAGGTTTGTTTCCTCTTGATGTAGCCTAAAGCAGGGACTGGCGAATAACACTTATATTGAAAGGGGTTGCCAAACTTTCAAAAAACTAGAGTCTCCTGAAATCTCAACATATATTTTTTCATCCAATCTTCATGATACATTCAAGTAATGATCAGTACACCATTCCCACTTGGATGCCCAAGTTTTGTTCTTCTAGGTTGAAGCATTCGTTTGCAGGAACAGTTTGAATTTTTAGGTTTCACTCTGGTTTCTCCTATATTGACAGATGCAGTTAGAACTTTATATCAAACACGGTTTGTACTAGCTACTTGAAACATGACACAATAAAGTAGTTCTACGTTCTATCCCTAAGGTTTGTTTCCTCTTGATGTAGCCTTAAGCAGAGACTGGCGAATAACACATTCAATGAAAGGCGTTGTTAGGCTGCCAAAAAACTACAGTCTCCTGAAACCTCATCATATATTTTTTCTTCTGACCTTCATGATACTTTCAAGTAATGAGCAGTGCACCAATCAAACTTGGATGCCCAAGTTTCGTTCTCCTAGGTTGAAGCATTCGTTTGCAGAAACAGTTTGAATTTTTAGGTTTCACACTGTTTTGTCCTATATTGACAGATGCATTTCGAACTCCAAATCAAACACGGTTTGTGCTAGCTTCTTGAAACTTGACAAAATACAGTAGTTCTACGTTCTATCTCTAAGGTTTGTGTCCTCTTGATGTAGCCTAATGCAGGGACTGGCGAATAACACTTTTGTTGAAAGGGGTTCCCAAACTTCCAAAAACTAGAGTCTTCTGAAATCTCAACATATATTTTTTCATCCAATCTTCATGATACTTTCAAGTAATGATCAGTACACCAATCCCACTTGGATGCTCAAGTTTCATTCTCCTACGTTGAAGCATTCGTTTGCAGTAACAGTTTGAATTTTTAGGTTTCACTCTGTTTTCTCCTATATTGACAAATTTAGTTCAAACTCTAAATCATACACTGTTTGGGCTAGCTTCTTGAAACTTGACACAATAAAGTAGTTCTACATTCTATCCCTAAGGTTTGTTTCCTCTTGATGTAGCCTAAAGCAGGGAATGGCGAATAACACTTACAATGAAAGGCGTTGTTAGGCTGCCAAAAAACTAGAGTCTCCTGAAATCTCAACACATATTTTTTTCCGACCTTAATGATACTTTCAAGTAATGAGCAGTACACCAATCAAACTTGGATGCCCAAGTTTCGTTCTCCTAGGTTGATGCATTCGTTTGCAGTAACAGTTTGAATTTCTAGGTTTCACTCTGTTTTCTCCTATATTGACAGATGCAGCTAGAACTCTAAATCAAACACGGTTTGTGCTAGCTTCTTGAAACTTGACACAATAAAGTAGTTCTACGTTCTATCTCTAAGGTTTGTTTCCTCTTGATGTAGCCTAAAGCAGGGACTGGCGAATAACACTTATATTGAAAGGGGTTGCCAAACTTTCAAAAAACTAGAGTCTCCTGAAATCTCAACATATATTTTTTCATCCAATCTTCATGATACTTTCAAGTAATGATCAGTACACCATTCCCACTTGGATGCCCAAGTTTTGTTCTTCTAGGTTGAAGCATTCGTTTGCAGGAACAGTTTGAATTTTTCGGTTTCACTCTGGTTTCTCCTATATTGACAAATGTAGTTCAAACTCTAAATCATACACGGTTTGGGCTAGCTTCTTGAAACTTGACACAATAAAGTAGTTCTACATTCTATCCCAAAGGTTTGTTTCCTCTTGATGTAGCCTTCAGCACAGACTGGCGAATAACACTTACAATGACAGGCGTTGTTAGGCTGCCAAAAAACTAGAGTCTCCTGAAATCTCAACACATATTTTTTTTTTGACCTTAATGATACTTTCAAGTAATGAGCAGTACACCAGTCAATCTTGGATGCCAAAGTTTCGTTCTCCTAGGTTGATGCATTCGTTTGCAGTAACAGTTTGAATTTCTAGGTTTCACTCTGTTTTCTCCTTTATTGACAGAGGCATCTAGAACTCTAAATCAAACACGGTTTGTGCTAGCTTCTTGAAACTTGACACAATAAAGTACTTCTACGTTCTATCTCTAAGGTTTGTTTCCTCTTGATGTAGCCTAAAGCAGGGACTGGCGAATAACACTTATATTGAAAGGGGTTGCCAAACTTTCAAAAAACTAGAGTCTCCTGAAATCTCAACATATATTTTTTCATCCAATCTTCATGATACTTTCAAGTAATGATCATTACACCATTCCCACTTGGATGCCCAAGTTTTGTTCTTCTAGGTTGAAGCATTCGTTTGCAAGAACAGTTTGAATTTTTAGGTTTCACTCTGTTTTCTCCTATATTGACAAATGTAGTTCAAACTCTAAATAAAACACGGTTTGGGCTAGCTTCTTGAAACTTGACACAATAAAGTAGTTCTACATTCTATCTTTAAGGTTTGTTTCCTCTTGATGTAGCCTTCAGCACAGACTGGCGAATAACACTTACAATGAAAGGCGTTGTTAGGCTGCCAAAAAACAAGAGTCTCCTGAAATCTCAACACATATTTTTTTCCGACCTTAATGATACTTTCAAGTAATGAGCAGTACACCAATCAAACTTGGATGCCCAAGTTTCGTTCTCCTAGGTTGATGCATTCGTTTGCAGTAACAGTTTGAATTTCTAGGTTTCACTCTGTTTTCTCCTTTATTGACAGATGCAGCTAGAACTCTAAATCAAACACGGTTTGTGCTAGCTTCTTGAAACTTGACACAATAAAGTAGTTCTACGTTCTCTCTCTAAGGTTTGTTTCCTCTTGATGTAGCCTAAAGCAGGGAATGGCGAATAACACTTACAATGAAAGGCGTTGTTAGGCTGCCAAAAAACTAGAGTCTCCTGAAATCTCAACACATATTTTTTTCCGACCTTAATGATACTTTCAAGTAATGAGCAGTACACCAATCAAACTTGGATGCCCAAGTTTCGTTCTCCTAGGTTGATGCATTCGTTTGCAGTAACAGTTTGAATTTCTAGGTTTCACTCTGTTTTCTCCTATATTGACAGATGCAGCTAGAACTCTAAATCAAACACGGTTTGTGCTAGCTTCTTGAAACTTGACACAATAAAGTAGTTCTACGTTCTATCTCTAAGGTTTGTTTCCTCTTGATGTAGCCTAAAGCAGGGACTGGCGAATAACACTTATATTGAAAGGGGTTGCCAAACTTTCAAAAAACTAGAGTCTCCTGAAATCTCAACATATATTTTTTCATCCAATCTTCATGATACTTTCAAGTAATGATCAGTACACCATTCCCACTTGGATGCCCAAGTTTTGTTCTTCTAGGTTGAAGCATTCGTTTGCAGGAACAGTTTGAATTTTTCGGTTTCACTCTGGTTTCTCCTATATTGACAAATGTAGTTCAAACTCTAAATCATACACGGTTTGGGCTAGCTTCTTGAAACTTGACACAATAAAGTAGTTCTACATTCTATCCCAAAGGTTTGTTTCCTCTTGATGTAGCCTTCAGCACAGACTGGCGAATAACACTTACAATGACAGGCGTTGTTAGGCTGCCAAAAAACTAGAGTCTCCTGAAATCTCAACACATATTTTTTTTTTGACCTTAATGATACTTTCAAGTAATGAGCAGTACACCAGTCAATCTTGGATGCCAAAGTTTCGTTCTCCTAGGTTGATGCATTCGTTTGCAGTAACAGTTTGAATTTCTAGGTTTCACTCTGTTTTCTCCTTTATTGACAGAGGCAGCTAGAACTCTAAATCAAACACGGTTTGTGCTAGCTTCTCGAAACTTGACACAATAAAGTAGTTCTACGTTCTATCTCTAAGGTTTGTTTCCTCTTGATGTAGCCTAAAGCAGGGACTGGCGAATAACACTTATATTGAAAGGGGTTGCCAAACTTTCAAAAAACTAGAGTCTCCTGAAATCTCAACATATATTTTTTCATCCAATCTTCATGATACTTTCAAGTAATGATCAGTACACCATTCCCACTTGGATGCCCAAGTTTTGTTCTTCTAGGTTGAAGCATTCGTTTGCAGGAACAGTTTGAATTTTTAGGTTTCACTCTGTTTTCTCCTATATTGACAAATGTAGTTCAAACTCTAAATCAAACACGGTTTGGGCTAGCTCTTGAAACTTGACACAATAAAGTAGTTCTACATTCTATCCCTAAGGTTTGTTTCCTCTTGATGTAGCCTTCAGCACAGACTGGCGAATAACACTTACAATGAAAGGCGTTGTTAGGCTGCCAAAAAACAAGAGTCTCCTGAAATCTCAACACATATTTTTTTCCGACCTTAATGATACTTTCAAGTAATGAGCAGTACACCAATCAAACTTGGATGCCCAAGTTTCGTTCTCCTAGGTTGATGCATTCGTTTGCAGTAACAGTTTGAATTTCTAGGTTTCACTCTGTTTTCTCCTTTATTGACAGAGGCAGCTAGAACTCTAAATCAAACACGGTTTGTGCTAGCTTCTTGAAACTTGACACAATAAAGTAGTTCTAAGTTCTATCTCTAAGGTTTGTTTCCTCTTGATGTAGCCTAAAGCAGGGAATGGCGAATAACACTTACAATGAAAGGCGTTGTTAGGCTGCCAAAAAACTAGAGTCTCCTGAAATCTCAACACATATTTTTTTCCGACCTTAATGATACTTTCAAGTAATGAGCAGTACACCAATCAAACTTGGATGCCCAAGTTTCGTTCTCCTAGGTTGATGCATTCGTTTGCAGTAACAGTTTGAATTTCTAGGTTTCACTCTGTTTTCTCCTATATTGACAGATGCAGCTAGAACTCTAAATCAAACACGGTTTGTGCTAGCTTCTTGAAACTTGACCCAATAAAGTAGTTCTACGTTCTATCTCTAAGGTTTGTTTCCTCTTGATGTAGCCTAAAGCAGGGACTGGCGAATAACACTTATATTGAAAGGGGTTGCCAAACTTTCAAAAAACTAGAGTCTCCTGAAATCTCAACATATATTTTTTCATCCAATCTTCATGATACTTTCAAGTAATGATCAGTACACCATTCCCACTTGGATGCCCAAGTTTCGTTCTCCTAGGTTGATGCATTCGTTTGCAGTAACAGTTTGAATTTCTAGGTTTCACTCTGTTTTCTCCTTTATTGACAGAGGCAGCTAGAACTCTAAATCAAACACGGTTTGTGCTAGCTTCTTGAAACTTGACACAATAAAGTAGTTCTAAGTTCTATCTCTAAGGTTTGTTTCCTCTTGATGTAGCCTAAAGCAGGGAATGGCGAATAACACTTACAATGAAAGGCGTTGTTAGGCTGCCAAAAAACTAGAGTCTCCTGAAATCTCAACACATATTTTTTTCCGACCTTAATGATACTTTCAAGTAATGAGCAGTACACCAATCAAACTTGGATGCCCAAGTTTCGTTCTCCTAGGTTGATGCATTCGTTTGCAGTAACAGTTTGAATTTCTAGGTTTCACTCTGTTTTCTCCTTTATTGACAGAGGCAGCTAGACCTCTAAATCAAACACGGTTTGTGCTAGCTTCTTGAAACTTGACCCAATAAAGTAGTTCTACGTTCTATCTCTAAGGTTTGTTTCCTCTTGATGTAGCCCTAAGCAGGGACTGGCGAATAACACTTATATTGAAAGGGGTTGCCAAACTTTCAAAAAACTAGAGTCTCCTGAAATCTCAACATATATTTTTTCATCCAATCTTCATGATACTTTCAAGTAATGATCAGTACACCATTCCCACTTGGATGCCCAAGTTTTGTTCTTCTAGGTTGAAGCATTCGTTTGCAGGAACAGTTTGAATTTTTAGGTTTCACTCTGGTTTCTCCTATATTGACAGATGCAGTTAGAACTTTATATCAAACACGGTGTGTGCTAGCTACTTGAAACATGACACAATAAAGTAGTTCTACGTTCTATCCCTAAGGTTTGTTTCCTCTTGATGTAGCCTTAAGCATAGACTGGCGAATAACACATTCAATGAAAGGCGTTGTTAGGCTGCCAAAAAACTACAGTCTCCTGAAATCTCATCATATATTTTTTCTTCCGACCTTCATGATACTTTCAAGTAATGAGCAGTGCACCAATCAAACTTGGATGCCCAAGTTTCGTTCTCCTAGGTTGAAGCATTCGTTTGCAGAAACAGTTTGAATTTTTAGGTTTCACACTGTTTTGTCCTATATTGACAGATGCAGTTCGAACTCTAAATCAAACACGGTTTGTGCTAGCTTCTTGAAACTTGACAAAATACTGTAGTTCTACGTTCTATCTCTAAGGTTTGTTTCCTCTTGATGTAGCCCAATGCAGGGACTGGCGAATAACACTTTTATTGAAAGGGGTTGCCAAACTTCCAAAAACTAGAGTCTTCTGAAATCTCAACATATATTTTTTCATCCAATCTTCATGATACTTTCAAGTAATGATCAGTACACCAATCCCACTTGGATGCTCAAGTTTCATTCTCCTACGTTGAAGCATTCGTTTGCAGTAACAGTTTGAATTTTTAGGTTTCACTCTGTTTTCTCCTATATTGACAGAGGAGGTTAGAACTTTAAATCAAACACGGTTTGTGCTAGCTTCTTGAAACTTGACACAATAAAGTAGTGCTACGTTCTATCTCTAAGGTTTCTTTCCTCTTGATGAAGCCTAAAGCAGGGACTGGCGAATAACACTTACAATGAGATGCGTTGTTAGGCTGCCAAAAAACTAGAGTCTCCTGAAATCTCAACACATATTTTTTTCCGACCTTAATGATACTTTCAAGTAATGAGCAGTACACCAATCAAACTTGGATACCCAATTTTCGTTCTCCTAGGTTGATGCATTCGTTTGCAGTAACAGTTTGAATTTCTAGATTTCACTCTGTTTTCTCCTATATTGACAGATGCAGTTAGAACTCTAAATCAAACACGGTTTGTTCTAGCTTCTTGAAACTTGACACAATAAAGTAGTTCTACGTTCTATCTCTAAGGTTTGTTTCCTCTTGATGTAGCCTAAAGCAGGGACTGGCGAATAACACTTATATTGAAAGGGGTTGCCAAACTTTCAAAAAACTAGAGTCTCCTGAAATCTCAACATATATTTTTTCATCCAATCTTCATGATACATTCAAGTAATGATCAGTACACCATTCCCACTTGGATGCCCAAGTTTTGTTCTTCTAGGTTGAAGCATTCGTTTGCAGGAACAGTTTGAATTTTTAGGTTTCACTCTGGTTTCTCCTATATTGACAGATGCAGTTAGAACTTTATATCAAACACGGTTTGTGCTAGCTACTTGAAACATGACACAATAAAGTAGTTCTACGTTCTATCCCTAAGGTTTGTTTCCTCTTGATGTAGCCTTAAGCAGAGACTGGCGAATAACACATTCAATGAAAGGCGTTGTTAGGCTGCCAAAAAACTACAGTCTCCTGAAATCTCATCATATATTTTTTCTTCCGACCTTCATGATACTTTCAAGTAATGAGCAGTGCACCAATCAAACTTGGATGCCCAAGTTTCGTTCTCCTAGGTTGAAGCATTCGTTTGCAGAAACAGTTTGAATTTTTAGGTTTCACACTGTTTTGTCCTATATTGACAGATGCAGTTCGAACTCTAAATCAAACACGGTTTGTGCTAGCTTCTTGAAACTTGACAAAATACTGTAGTTCTACGTTCTATCTCTAAGGTTTGTTTCCTCTTGATGTAGCCTAATGCAGGGACTGGCGAATAACACTTTTATTGAAAGGGGTTGCCAAACTTCCAAAAACTAGAATCTTCTGAAATCTCAACATATATTTTTTCATCCAATCTTCATGATACTTTCAAGTAATGATCAGTACACCAATCCCACTTGGATGCTCAAGTTTCATTCTCCTACGTTGAAGCATTCGTTTGCAGTAACAGTTTGAATTTTTAGGTTTCACTCTGTTTTCTCGTATATTGACAAATTTAGTTCAAACTCTAAATCATACACGGTTTGGGCTAGCTTCTTGAAACATGACACAGTAAAGTAGTTATACATTCTATCCCAAAGGTTTGTTTCCTCTTGATGTAGCCTTCAGCACAGACTGGCGAATAACACTTACAATGACAGGCGTTGTTAGGCTGCCAAAAAACTAGAGTCTCCTGAAATCTCAACACATATTTTTTTTCCGACCTTAATGATACTTTCAAGTAATGAGCAGTACACCAATCAAACTTGGATGCCCAAGTTTCGTTCTCCTAGGTTGATGCATTCGTTTGCAGTAACAGTTTGAATTTCTAGGTTTCACTCTGTTTTCTCCTTTATTGACAGATGCAGCTAGAACTCTAAAACAAACACGGTTTGTGCTAGCTTCTTGAAACTTGACACAATAAAGTAGTTCTACGTTCTATCTCTAAGGTTTGTTTCCTCTTGATGTAGCCTAAAGCAGGGACTGGCGAATAAAACTTATATTGAAAGTGGTTGCCAAACTTTCAAAAAACTAGAGTCTTCTGAAATCTCAACATATATTTTTTCATCCAATCTTCATGATACTTTCAAGTAATGATCAGTACACCATTCCCACTTGGATGCCCAAGTTTTGTTCTTCTAGGTTGAAGCATTCGTTTGCAGGAACAGTTTGAATTTTTAGGTTTCACTCTGTTTTCTCCTATATTGACAAATGTAGTTCAAACTCTAAATCAAACACGGTTTGGCTAGCTTCTTGAAACTTGACACAATAAAGTAGTTCTACATTCTATCCCTAAGGTTTGTTTCCTCTTGATGTAGCCTTCAGCACAGACTGGCGAATAACACTTACAATGAAAGGCGTTGTTAGGCTGCCAAAAAACAAGAGTCTCCTGAAATCTCAACACATATTTTTTTCCGACCTTAATGATACTTTCAAGTAATGAGCAGTACACCAATCAAACTTGGATGCCCAAGTTTCGTTCTCCTAGGTTGATGCATTCGTTTGCAGTAACAGTTTGAATTTCTAGGTTTCACTCTGTTTTCTCCTATATTGACAGATGCAGCTAGAACTCTAAATCAAACACGGTTTGTGCTAGCTTCTTGAAACTTGACACAATAAAGTAGTTCTACGTTCTATCTCTAAGGTTTGTTTCCTCTTGAGGTAGCCTAAAGCAGGGACTGGCGAATAACACTTATATTGAAAGGGGTTGCCAAACTTTCAAAAAACTAGAGTCTCCTGAAATCTCAACATATATTTTTTCATCCAATCTTCATGATACATTCAAGTAATGATCAGTACACCATTCCCACTTGGATGCCCAAGTTTTGTTCTTCTAGGTTGAAGCATTCGTTTGCAGGAACAGTTTGAATTTTTAGGTTTCACTCTGGTTTCTCCTATATTGACAGATGCAGTTAGAACTTTATATCAAACACGGTTTGTGCTAGCTACTTGAAACATGACACAATAAAGTAGTTCTACGTTCTATCCCTAAGGTTTGTTTCCTCTTGATGTAGCCTTAAGCAGAGACTGGCGAATAACACATTCAATGAAAGGCGTTGTTAGGCTGCCAAAAAACTACAGTCTCCTGAAATCTCATCATATATTTTTTCTTCCGACCTTCATGATACTTTCAAGTAATGAGCAGTGCACCAATCAAACTTGGATGCCCAAGTTTCGTTCTCCTAGGTTGAAGCATTCGTTTGCAGAAACAGTTTGAATTTTTAGGTTTCACACTGTTTTGTCCTATATTGACAGATGCAGTTCGAACTCTAAATCAAACACGGTTTGTGCTAGCTTCTTGAAACTTGACAAAATACTGTAGTTCTACGTTCTATCTCTAAGGTTTGTTTCCTCTTGATGTAGCCCAATGCAGGGACTGGCGAATAACACTTTTATTGAAAGGGGTTGCCAAACTTCCAAAAACTAGAGTCTTCTGAAATCTCAACATATATTTTTTCATCCAATCTTCATGATACTTTCAAGTAATGATCAGTACACCAATCCCACTTGGATGCTCAAGTTTCATTCTCCTACGTTGAAGCATTCGTTTGCAGTAACAGTTTGAATTTTTAGGTTTCACTCTGTTTTCTCCTATATTGACAAATTTAGTTCAAACTCTAAATCATACACGGTTTGGGCTAGCTTCTTGAAACATGACACAATAAAGTAGTTATACATTCTATCCCAAAGGTTTGTTTCCTCTTGATGTAGCCTTCAGCACAGACTGGCGAATAACACTTACAATGACAGGCGTTGTTAGGCTGCCAAAAAACTAGAGTCTCCTGAAATCTCAACACATATTTTTTTTCCGACCTTAATGATACTTTCAAGTAATGAGCAGTACACCAATCAAACTTGGATGCCCAAGTTTCGTTCTCCTAGGTTGATGCATTCGTTTGCAGTAACAGTTTGAATTTCTAGGTTTCACTCTGTTTTCTCCTTTATTGACAGAGGCAGCTAGAACTCTAAATCAAACACGGTTTGTGCTAGCTTCTGGAAACTTGACACAATAAAGTAGTTCTACGTTCTATCTCTAAGGTTTGTTTCCTCTTGATGTAGCCTAAAGCAGGGACTGGCGAATAACACTTATATTGAAAGGGGTTGAAAACTTTCAAAAAACTAGAGTCTCCTGAAATCTCAACATATATTTTTTATTTTTTCATCCAATCTTCATGATACTTTCAAGTAATGATCAGTACACCATTCCCACTTGGATGCCCAAGTTTTGTTCTTCTAGGTTGAAGCATTCGTTTGCAGGAACAGTTTGAATTTTTAGGTTTCACTCTGTTTTCTCCTATATTGACAAATGTAGTTCAAACTCTAAATCAAACACGGTTTGGGCTAGTTTCTTGAAACTTGACACAATAAAGTAGTTCTACATTCTATCCTTAAGATTTGTTTCCTCTTGATGTAGCCTTCAGCACAGACTGGCGAATAACACTTACAATGAAAGGCGTTGTTAGGCTGCCAAAAAACAAGAGTCTCCTGAAATCTCAACACATATTGTTTTCCGACCTTAATGATACTTTCAAGTAATGAGCAGTACACCAATCAAACTTGGATGCCCAAGTTTCGTTCTCCTAGGTTGATGCATTCGTTTGCAGTAACAGTTTGAATTTCTAGGTTTCACTCTGTTTTCTCCTTTATTGACAGATGCAGCTAGAACTCTAAATCAAACACGGTTTGTGCTAGCTTCTTGAAACTTGACACAATAAAGTAGTTCTACGTTCTATCTCTAAGGTTTGTTTCCCCTTGATGTAGCCTAAAGCAGGGACTGGCGAATAACACTTATATTGAAAGGGGTTGCCAAACTTTCAAAAAACTAGTCTCCTGAATTCTCAACATATATTTTTTCATCCAATCTTCATGATACTTTCAAGTAATGATCAGTACACCATTCCCACTTGGATGCCCAAGTTTTGTTCTTCTAGGTTGAAGCATTCGTTTGCAGAAACAGTTTGAATTTTTAGGTTTCACTCTGGTTTCTCCTATATTGACAAATGTAGTTCAAACTCTAAATCATACACGGTTTGGGCTAGTTTCTTGAAACATGACACAATAAAGTAGTTTTACATTCTATCCCAAATGTTTGTTTCCTCTTGATGTAGCCTTCAGCACAGACTGGCGAATAACACTTACAATGACAGGCGTTGTTAGGCTGCCAAAAAACTAGAGTCTCCTGAAATCTCAACACATATTTTTTTTCCGACCTTAATGATACTTTCAAGTAATGAGCAGTACACCAATCAAACTTGGATGCCCAAGTTTCGTTCTCCTAGGTTGATGCATTCGTTTGCAATAACAGTTTGAATTTCTAGGTTTCACTCTGTTTTCTCCTTTATTGACAGAGGCAGCTAGAACTCTAAATCAAACACGGTTTGTGCTAGCTTCTCGAAACTTGACACAATAAAGTAGTTCTACGTTCTATCTCTAAGGTTTGTTTCCTCTTGATGTAGCCTAAAGCAGGGACTGGCGAATAACACTTATATTGAAAGGGGTTGCCAAACTTTCAAAAAACTAGAGTCTCCTGAAATCTCAACATATATTTTTTCATCCAATCTTCATGATACTTTCAAGTAATGATCAGTACACCATTCCCACTTGGATGCCCAAGTTTTGTTCTTCTAGGTTGAAGCATTCGTTTGCAGGAACAGTTTGAATTTTTAGGTTTCACTCTGTTTTCTCCTATATTGACAAATGTAGTTCAAACTCTAAATCAAACACGGTTTGGGCTAGCTTCTTGAAACTTGACACAATAAAGTAGTTCTACATTCTATCCCTAAGGTTTGTTTCCTCTTGATGTAGCCTTCAGCACAGACTGGCGAATAACACTTACAATGAAAGGCATTGTTAGGCTGCCAAAAAACAAGAGTCTCCTGAAATCTCAACACATATTTTTCTCCGACCTTAATGATACTTTCAAGTAATGAGCAGTACACCAATCAAACTTGGATGCCCAAGTTTCGTTCTCCTAGGTTGATGCATTCGTTTGCAGTAACAGTTTGAATTTCTAGGTTTCACTCTGTTTTCTCCTATATTGACAGATGCAGCTAGAACTCTAAATCAAACACGGTTTGTGCTAGCTTCTTGAAACTTGACACAATAAAGTAGTTCTACGTTCTATCTCTAAGGTTTGTTTCCTCTTGAGGTAGCCTAAAGCAGGGACTGGCGAATAACACTTATATTGAAAGGGGTTGCCAAACTTTCAAAAAACTAGAGTCTCCTGAAATCTCAACATATATTTTTTCATCCAATCTTCATGATACTTTCACGTAATGATCAGTACACCATTCCCACTTGGATGCCCAAGTTTTGTTCTTCTAGGTTGAAGCATTCGTTTGCAGGAACAGTTTGAATTTTTAGGTTTCACTCTGGTTTCTCCTATATTGACAGATGCAGTTAGAACTTTATATCAAACACGGTTTGTGCTAGCTACTTGAAACATGACACAATAAAGTAGTTCTACGTTCTATCCCTAAGGTTTGTTTCCTCTTGATGTAGCCTTAAGCAGAGACTGGCGAATAACACATTCAATGAAAGGCGTTGTTAGGCTGCCAAAAAACTACAGTCTCCTGAAATCTCATCATATATTTTTTCTTCCGACCTTCATGATACTTTCAAGTAATGAGCAGTGCACCAATCAAACTTGGATGCCCAAGTTTCGTTCTCCTAGGTTGAAGCATTCGTTTGCAGAAACAGTTTGAATTTTTAGGTTTCACACTGTTTTGTCCTATATTGACAAATGCAGTTCGAACTCTAAATCAAACACGGTTTGTGCTAGCTTCTTGAAACTTGACAAAATACTGTAGTTCTACGTTCTATCTCTAAGGTTTGTTTCCTCTTGATGTAGCCCAATGCAGGGACTGGCGAATAACACTTTTATTGAAAGGGGTTGCCAAACTTCCAAAAACTAGAGTCTTCTGAAATCTCAACATATATTTTTTCATCCAATCTTCATGATACTTTCAAGTAATGATCAGTACACCAATCCCACTTGGATGCTCAAGTTTCATTCTCCTACGTTGAAGCATAAGTTTGCAGTAACAGTTTGAATTTTTAGGTTTCACTCTGTTTTCTCCTATATTGACAAATTTAGTTCAAACTCTAAATCATACACGGTTTGGGCTAGCTTCTTGAAAATTGACACAATAAAGTAGTTATACATTCTATCCCAAAGGTTTGTTTCCTCTTGATGTAGCCTCAGCACAGACTGGCGAATAACACTTACAATGACAGGCGTTGTTAGGCTGCCAATAAACTAGAGTCTCCTGAAATCTCAACACATATTTTTTTCCGACCTTAATGATACTTTCAAGTAATGAGCAGTACACCAATCAAACTTGGATGCCCAAGTTTCGTTCTCCTAGGTTGATGCATTCGTTTGCAGTAACAGTTTGAATTTCTAGGTTTCACTCTGTTTTCTCCTATATTGACAGAGGCAGCTAGAACTCTAAATCAAACACGGTTTGTGCTAGCTTCTCGAAACTTGACACAATAAAGTAGTTCTACGTTCTATCTCTAAGGTTTGTTTCCTCTTGATGTAGCCTAAAGCAGGGACTGGCGAATAACACTTATATTGAAAGGGGTTGAAAACTTTCAAAAAACTAGAGTCTCCTGAAATCTCAACATATATTTTTTCATCCAATCTTCATGATACTTTCAAGTAATGATCAGTACACCATTCCCACTTGGATGCCCAAGTTTTGTTCTTCTAGGTTGAAGCATTCGTTTGCAGGAACAGTTTGAATTTTTAGGTTTCACTCTGTTTTCTACTATATTGACAAATGTAGTTCAAACTCTAAATCAAACACGGTTTGGGCTAGCTTCTTGAAACTTGACACAATAAAGTAGTTCTACATTCTATCCCTAAGGTTTGTTTCCTCTTGATGTAGCCTTCAGCACAGACTGGCGAATAACACTTACAATGAAAGGCGTTGTTAGGCTGCCAAAAAACAAGAGTCTCCTGAAATCTCAACACATATTGTTTTCCGACCTTAATGATACTTTCAAGTAATGAGCAGTACACCAATCAAACTTGGATGCCCAAGTTTCGTTCTCCTAGGTTGATGCATTCGTTTGCAGTAACAGTTTGAATTTCTAGGTTTCACTCTGTTTTCTCCTTTATTGACAGATGCAGCTAGAACTCTAAATCAAACACGGTTTGTGCTAGCTTCTTGAAACTTGACACAATAAAGTAGTTCTACGTTCTATCTCTAAGGTTTGTTTCCTCTTGATGTAGCCTAAAGCAGGGAATGGAAAATAACACTTACAATGAAAGGCGTTGTTAGTCTGCCAAAAAACTAGAGTCTCCTGAAATCTCAACACATATTTTTTTCCGACCTTAATGATACTTTCAAGTAATGAGCAGTACACCAATCAAACTTGGATGCCCAAGTTTCGTTCTCCTAGGTTGATGCATTCGTTTGCAGTAACAGTTTGAATTTCTAGGTTTCACTCTGTTTTCTCCTATATTGACAGATGCAGCTAGAACTCTAAATCAAACACGGTTTGTGCTAGCTTCTTGAAACTTGACACAATAAAGTAGTTCTACGTTCTATCTCTAAGGTTTGTTTCCCCTTGATGTAGCCTAAAGCAGGGACTGGCGAATAACACTTATATTGAAAGGGGTTGCCAAACTTTCAAAAAACTAGTCTCCTGAATTCTCAACATATATTTTTTCATCCAATCTTCATGATACTTTCAAGTAATGATCAGTACACCTTTCCCACTTGGATGCCCAAGTTTTGTTCTTCTAGGTTGAAGCATTCGTTTGCAGGAACAGTTTGAATTTTTAGGTTTCACTCTGGTTTCTCCTATATTGACAAATGTAGTTCAAACTCTAAATCATACACGGTTTGGGCTAGTTTCTTGAAACATGACACAATAAAGTAGTTCTACATTCTATCCCAAAGGTTTGTTTCCTCTTGATGTAGCCTTCAGCACAGACTGGCGAATAACACTTACAATGACAGGCGTTGTTAGGCTGCCAAAAAACTAGAGTCTCCTGAAATCTCAACACATATTTTTTTTCCGACCTTAATGATACTTTCAAGTAATGAGCAGTACACCAATCAAACTTGGATGCCCAAGTTTCGTTCTCCTAGGTTGATGCATTCGTTTGCAATAACAGTTTGAATTTCTAGGTTTCACTCTGTTTTCTCCTTTATTGACAGAGGCAGCTAGAACTCTAAATCAAACACGGTTTGTGCTAGCTTCTCGAAACTTGACACAATAAAGTAGTTCTACGTTCTATCTCTAAGGTTTGTTTCCTCTTGATGTAGCCTAAAGCAGGGACTGGCGAATAACACTTATATTGAAAGGGGTTGCCAAACTTTCAAAAAACTAGAGTCTCCTGAAATCTCAACATATATTTTTTCATCCAATCTTCATGATACTTTCAAGTAATGATCAGTACACCATTCCCACTTGGATGCCCAAGTTTTGTTCTTCTAGGTTGAAGCATTCGTTTGCAGGAACAGTTTGAATTTTTAGGTTTCACTCTGTTTTCTCCTATATTGACAAATGTAGTTCAAACTCTAAATCAAACACGGTTTGGGCTAGCTTCTTGAAACTTGACACAATAAAGTAGTTCTACATTCTATCCCTAAGGTTTGTTTCCTCTTGATGTAGCCTTCAGCACAGACTGGCGAATAACACTTAAAATCAAAGGCGTTGTTAGGCTGCCAAAAAACAAGAGTCTCCTGAAATCTCAACACATATTTTTTTCCGACCTTAATGATACTTTCAAGTAATGAGCAGTACACCAATCAAACTTGGATGCCCAAGTTTCGTTCTCCTAGGTTGATGCATTCGTTTGCAGTAACAGTTTGAATTTCTAGGTTTCACTCTGTTTTCTCCTATATTGACAGATGCAGCTAGAACTCTAAATCAAACACGGTTTGTGCTAGCTTCTTGAAACTTGACACAATAAAGTAGTTCTACGTTCTATCTCTAAGGTTTGTTTCCTCTTGAGGTAGCCTAAAGCAGGGACTGGCGAATAACACTTATATTGAAGGGGGTTGCCAAACTTTCAAAAAACTAGAGTCTCCTGAAATCTCAACATATATTTTTTCATCCAATCTTCATGATACTTTCACGTAATGATCAGTACACCATTCCCACTTGGATGCCCAAGTTTTGTTCTTCTAGGTTGAAGCATTCGTTTGCAGGAACAGTTTGAATTTTTAGGTTTCACTCTGGTTTCTCCTATATTGACAGATGCAGTTAGAACTTTATATCAAACACGGTTTGTGCTAGCTACTTGAAACATGACACAATAAAGTAGTTCTACGTTCTATCCCTAAGGTTTGTTTCCTCTTGATGTAGCCTTAAGCAGAGACTGGCGAATAACACATTCAATGAAAGGCGTTGTTAGGCTGCCAAAAAACTACAGTCTCCTGAAATCTCATCATATATTTTTTCTTCCGACCTTCATGATACTTTCAAGTAATGAGCAGTGCACCAATCAAACTTGGATGCCCAAGTTTCGTTCTCCTAGGTTGAAGCATTCGTTTGCAGAAACAGTTTGAATTTTTAGGTTTCACACTGTTTTGTCCTATATTGACAGATGCAGTTCGAACTCTAAATCAAACACGGTTTGTGCTAGCTTCTTGAAACTTGACAAAATACTGTAGTTCTACGTTCTATCTCTAAGGTTTGTTTCCTCTTGATGTAGCCCAATGCAGGGACTGGCGAATAACACTTTTATTGAAAGGGGTTGCCAAACTTCCAAAAACTAGAGTCTTCTGAAATCTCAACATATATTTTTTCATCCAATCTTCATGATACTTTCAAGTAATGATCAGTACACCAATCCCACTTGGATGCTCAAGTTTCATTCTCCTACGTTGAAGCATTCGTTTGCAGTAACAGTTTGAATTTTTAGGTTTCACTCTGTTTTCTCCTATATTGACAAATTTAGTTCAAACTCTAAATCATACACGGTTTGGGCTAGCTTCTTGAAACATGACACAATAAAGTAGTTATACATTCTATCCCAAAGGTTTGTTTCCTCTTGATGTAGCCTGAGCACAGACTGGCGAATAACACTTACAATGACAGGCGTTGTTAGGCTGCCAAAAAACTAGAGTCTCCTGAAATCTCAACACATATTTTTTTTTCCGACCTTAATGATACTTTCAAGTAATGAGCATTACACCAATCAAACTTGGATGCCCAAGTTTCGTTCTCCTAGGTTGATGCATTCGTTTGCAGTAACAGTTTGAATTTCTAGGTTTCACTCTGTTTTCTCCTTTATTGACAGAGGCAGCTAGAACTCTAAATCAAACACGGTTTGTGCTAGCTTCTCGAAACTTGACACAATAAAGTAGTTCTACGTTCTATCTCTAAGGTTTGTTTCCTCTTGATGTAGCCTAAAGCAGGGACTGGCGAATAACACTTATATTGTAAGGGTTGAAAACTTTCAAAAAACTAGAGTCTCCTGAAATCTCAACATATATTTTTTCATCCAATCTTCATGATACTTTCAAGTAATGATCAGTACACCATTCCCACTTGGATGCCCAAGTTTCGTTCTCCTAGGTTGAAGCATTCGTTTGCAGAAACAGTTTGAATTTTTAGGTTTCACACTGTTTTGTCCTATATTGACAGATGCAGTTCGAACTCTAAATCAAACACGGTTTGTGCTAGCTTCTTGAAACTTGACAAAATACTGTAGTTCTACGTTCTATCTCTAAGGTTTGTTTCCTCTTGATGTAGCCCAATGCAGGGACTGGCGAATAACACTTTTATTGAAAGGGGTTGCCAAACTTCCAAAAACTAGAGTCTTCTGAAATCTCAACATATATTTTTTCATCCAATCTTCATGATACTTTCAAGTAATGATCAGTACACCAATCCCACTTGGATGCTCAAGTTTCATTCTCCTACGTTGAAGCATTCGTTTGCAGTAACAGTTTGAATTTTTAGGTTTCACTCTGTTTTCTCCTATATTGACAAATTTAGTTCAAACTCTAAATCATACACGGTTTGGGCTAGCTTCTTGAAACATGACACAATAAAGAAGTTATACATTCTATCCCAAAGGTTTGTTTCCTCTTGATGTAGCCTTCAGCACAGACTGGCGAATAACACTTACAATGACAGGCGTTGTTAGGCTGCCAAAAAACTAGAGTCTCCTGAAATCTCAACACATATTTTTTTTCCGACCTTAATGATACTTTCAAGTAATGAGCAGTACACCAATCAAACTTGGATGCCCAAGTTTCGTTCTCCTAGGTTGATGCATTCGTTTGCAGTAACAGTTTGAATTTCTAGGTTTCACTCTGTTTTCTCCTTTATTGACAGAGGCAGCTAGAACTCTAAATCAAACACGGTTTGTGCTAGCTTCTCGAAACTTGACACAATAAAGTAGTTCTACGTTCTATCTCTAAGGTTTGTTTCCTCTTGATGTAGCCTAAAGCAGGGACTGGCGAATAACACTTATATTGAAAGGGGTTGAAAACTTTCAAAAAACTAGAGTCTCCTGAAATCTCAACATATATTTTTTCATCCAATCTTCATGATACTTTCAAGTAATGATCAGTACACCATTCCCACTTGGATGCCCAAGTTTTGTTCTTCTAGGTTGAAGCATTCGTTTGCAGGAACAGTTTGAATTTTTAGGTTTCACTCTGTTTTCTCCTATATTGACAAATGTAGTTCAAACTCTAAATCAAACACGGTTTGGGCTAGTTTCTTGAAACTTGACACAATAAAGTAGTTCTACATTCTATCCCAAAGGTTTGTTTCCTCTTGATGTAGCCTTCAGCACAGACTGGCGAATAACACTTACAATGAAAGGCGTTGTTAGGCTGCCAAAAAACAAGAGTCTCCTGAAATCTCAACACATATTGTTTTCCGACCTTAATGATACTTTCAAGTAATGAGCAGTACACCAATCAAACTTGGATGCCCAAGTTTCGTTCTCCTAGGTTGATGCATTCATTTGCAGTAACAGTTTGAATTTCTAGGTTTCACTCTGTTTTCTCCTATATTGACAGATGCAGCTAGAACTCTAAATCAAACACGGTTTGTGCTAGCTTCTTGAAACTTGACACAATAAAGTAGTTCTACATTCTATCTGTAAGGTTTGTTTCCTCTTGATGTAGCCTAAAGCAGGGACTGGAGAATAACACATTCAATGAAAGGCGTTGTTAGGCTGCCAAAACACTACAGTCTCCTGAAATCTCATCATATATTTTTTCTTCCGACCTTCATGATACTTTCAAGTAATGAGCAGTGCACCAATCAAACTTGGATGCCCAAGTTTCGTTCTCCTAGGTTGAAGCATTCGTTTGCAGAAACAGTTTGAATTTTTAGGTTTCACACTGTTTTGTCCTATATTGACAGATGCAGTTGGGGCTCTAAATCAAACACGGTTTGTGCTAGCTTCTTGAAACTTGACAAAATACTGTAGTTCTACGTTCTATCTCTAAGGTTTGTTTCCTCTTGATGTAGCCTAATGCAGGGACTGGCGAATAACACTTTTATTGAAAGGGGTTGCCAAACTTCCAAAAACTAGAGTCTTCTGAAATCTCAACATATATTTTTTCATCCAATCTTCATGAGACTTTCAAGTAATGATCAGTACACCAATCCCACTTGGATGCTCAAGTTTCATTCTCCTACGTGGAAGCATTCGTTTGCAGTAACAGTTTGAATTTTTAGGTTTCACTCTGTTTTCTCCTATATTGACAAATTTTGTTCAAACTCTAAATCATACACGGTTTGGTCTAGCTTCTTGAAACTTGACACAATAAAGTAGTTCTACATTCTATCCCTAAGGTTTGTTTCCTCTTGATGTAGCCTTCAGCACAGACTGGCGAATAACACTTACAATGACAGGCGTTGTTAGGCTGCCAAAAAACTAGAGTATCCTGAAATCTCAACACATATTTTTTTCCGACCTTAATGATACTTTCAAGTAATGAGCAGTACACCAATCAAACTTGGATGCCCAAGTTTTGTTCTCCTAGGTTGATGCATTCGTTTGCAGTAACAGTTTGAATTTCTAGGTTTCACTCTGTTTTCTCCTTTATTGACAGAGGCAGCTAGAACTCTAAATCAAACACGGTTTGTGCTAGCTTCTCGAAACTTGACACAATAAAGTAGTTCTACGTTCTATCTCTAAGGTTTGTTTCCTCTTGATGTAGCCTAAAGCAGGGACTGGCGAATAACACTTATATTGAAAGGGGTTGAAAACTTTCAAAAAACTAGAGTCTCCTGAAATCTCAACATATATTTTTTCATCCAATCTTCATGATACTTTCAAGTAATGATCAGTACACCATTCCCACTTGGATGCCCAAGTTTTGTTCTTCTAGGTTGAAGCATTCGTTTGCAGGAACAGTTTGAATTTTTAGGTTTCACTCTGTTTTCTCCTATATTGACAAATGTAGTTCAAACTCTAAATCATACACGGTTTGGGCTAGCTTCTTGAAACGTGACACAATAAAGTAGTTCTACATTCTATCCCTAAGGTTTGTTTCCTCTTGATGTAGCCTTCAGCACAGACTGGCGAATAACACTTACAATGACAGGCGTTGTTAGGCTGCCAAAAAACTAGAGTCTCCTGAAATCTCAACACATATTTTTTTTCCGACCTTAATGATACTTTCAAGTAATGAGCAGTACACCAATCAAACTTGGATGCCCAAGTTTTGTTCTCCTAGGTTGATGCATTCGTTTGCAGTAACAGTTTGAATTTCTAGGTTTCACTCTGTTTTCTCCTTTATTGACAGAGGCAGCTAGAACTCTAAATCAAACACGGTTTGTGCTAGCTTCTCGAAACTTGACACAATAAAGTAGTTCTACGTTCTATCTCTAAGGTTTGTTTCCTCTTGATGTAGCCTAAAGCAGGGACTGGCGAATAACACTTATATTGAAAGGGGTTGAAAACTTTCAAAAAACTAGA
>NW_027515058.1:0-96839 GCF_048772815.1 Callospermophilus lateralis | reverse complement strand
GGGTTAGGGTCACGGTTGTGATGACGTTTCAGCAAACTAATAGTTTTTTGGGAAGCTTGGCAACCCTTTCAACGAAAGTGTTTTTCGCCAGTCTCTGCATGGGGTACTTCAAGAGGAAACAAATCATACAGATAGAACTTAGAACTCCTTCATTTGGGTCAAGTATCAAGGAGCTAGTACAAACCATGTTTGATTTAGAATTCCAAACACAGCTATCTATGTAGGAGAAAACAGAGTGAAATCTAAAAATTCAAACTGTTACTGGAAACGAATGCTTCAACCTAGAAGAATACAAATTGGGGAGCCAAGTGGGATTAGTGAACTGATCATTACCACCAAGTATCATCAAGATCTGGTGAAAAACTGTTTGCTGAGATTTCAGCAAACTACTAGTTTTTTGGAAGCTTGGCAACCCCTTTCAAACGAAAGTGTTTTTCGCCAGTCTCTGCATGGGGTACTTCAAGAGGAAACAAACCAAAGAGATAGAACTTAGAACTACTTCATTTGGTCAAGTTCAAGGAGCTAGCACAAACCGTGTTTGATTTAGTGTTTCAAACACATCTAACTATATAGCAGAAAACAGAGTGAAACCTAAAAATTCAAACTGTTACTGGAAACGAATGCTTCAACCTAGAAGATTGAAAATGGGCAGCCAAGTGGGATTAGTGAACTGATCATTACCACCAAGTATCATCAAGATCTGGTGAAAACTGTTTGCTGAGATTTCAGCAAACTAGTAGTTTTTTGGAAGCTTGGGACCCCTTTCAAACGAAAGTGTTTTTCGCCAGTCTCTGCATGGGGTACTTCAAGAGGAAACAACCATACATATAGAACTTAGAACTACTTCATTTGGTCAAGTCATAAAGCTAGCACAAACCGTGTTTGATTTAGAGTTTCAAACACATCTCACTATATAGCAGAAAACAGAGTGAAACCTAAAAATTCAAACTGTTACTGGAAACGAATGCTGCAACCTAGAAGAATAAAAAATTGGGCAGCCAAGTGGGATTAGTGTACTAATCATTACCATCAAGTATCATCAAGATTTGGTGAAATAATGTTTGCTGAGATTTCAGCAAACTAGTAGTTTTTTGGAAGCTTGGCAACCCCTTTCAAACGAAAGTGTTTTTCGCCAGTCTCTGCATGGGGTACTTCAAGAGGAAACAAACCATAGAGATAGAACTTAGAACTACTTCATTTGGTCAAGTTTCAAAAAGCTAGCACAAACCGTGTTTGGTTTAGAGTTTCAAACACATCTAACTATATAGCAGAAAACAGAGTGAAACCTAAAATTTCAAACTGTTACTGGAAAAGAATGCTTCACCGTAGTAGAATAAAAATTGGGCAGCCAAGTGGGATTAGTGAACTGATCATTACCACCAAGTATCATCAAGTTTTGGTGAAAAAATGTTTGCTGAGATTTCAGAAAAATAGTAGTTTTTTGGAAGGTTGGCAACCCCTTTCAAACGAAAGTGTTTTTCGCCAGTCTCTGCATGGGGTACTTCAAGAGGAAACAAACCATAATGATAGAACTTAGAACTACTTCATTTGGCCAAGTTTCAAGGAGCTAGCACAAACCGTGTTTGATTTAGAATTCCAAACAGAGCTATCGATGTAGGAGAAAACAGAGTGAAACCTAAAAATTCAAACTGCTACTGGAAACGAATGCTTCAACCTAGAAGAATACAAATTGGGCAGCCAAGTGGGCTTAGTGAACTGATCATTAACACCAAGTATCATCAAGATTTGGTAAAAAAATGTTTGCTGACGTTTCAGCAAACTAGTAGTTTTTTGGAAGCTTGGCAACCGCTTTCAAACGAAAGTGTTTTTCGCCAGTCTCTGCATGGGGTACTTCAAGAGGAAACAAACCATACAGATAGAACTTAGAACTACTTCATTTGGTCAAGTTTCATGGAGCTAGCCCAAACCGTGTTTGATTTAGAGTTTCAAACACATCTAACTATATAGCAGAAAACAGAGTGAAACCTAAAAATTCAAACTGTTACTGGAAACGAATGCTTCAACCTAGAAGAATAAAAATTGGGCAGCCAATGGGATTAGTGAACTGATCATTACCACCAAGTAACATCCAGATTTGGTGAAAAAATGTTTGCTGAGATTTCAGCAAACTAGTAGTTTTCTGGAAGCTTGGCAACCCCTTTCAAACGAAAGTGTTTTTCGCCAGTCTCTGCATGGGGTACTTCATGAGGAAACAAACCATAGAGATAGAACTTAGAACTACTTCATTTGGTCAAGTTTCAAGGAGCTAGCACAAACCATGTTTGATTTAGAATTCCAACACAGCTATCTATGTAGGAGAAAACAGAGTGAAACCTAAAATTCAAACTGTTACTGGAAACGCATGCTTCAAAATAGAAGAATGAAAATTGGGCAGCCAAGTGGGATTAGTGAACTGATAATTACCACCAAGTATCATCCAGATTTGGTGAAAAAATGTTTGCTGAGATTTCAGCAATCTAGTAGTTTTTTGGAAGCTTGGCAACCCCTTTCAAACGAAAGTGTTTTTCGCCAGTCTCTGCATGGGGTACTTCAAGAGGAAACAAACCATAAAGATAGAACTTAGAACTACTTCATTTGGTCAAGTTTCAAGGAGCTAGCACAAACCGTGTTTGATTTAGAATTCCAAACACAGCTATCTATGTAGGAGAAAACAGAGTGAAACCTAAAAATTCAAAGTGTTAGTGGAAACGAACGCTTGATCCTAGAAGAGTGAAAATTGGGCAGACAAGTGGGATTAGTGAACTGATCATTACCACCAAGTATCATCCAGATATGGTGAAAAAATGTTTGCTGAGATTTCAGCAATCTAGTAGTTTTTTGGAAGCTTGGCAACCCCTTTCAAACGAAAGTGTTTTTCGCCAGTCTCTGCATGGGGTACTTCAAGAGGAAACAAACCATAGAGATAGAACTTAGAACTACTTCATTTGGTCAAGTTTCAAGGAGCTAGCACAAACCGTGTTTGATTTAGAGTTTCAAACAAATCTAACTATATAGCAGAAAACAGAGTGAAACCTAAAAATTCAAACTGTTACTGGAAACGAATGCTTCAACGTAGAAGAATAAAAATTGGGCAGCCAAGTGGGATTAGTGAACTGATCATTACCACCAAGTATCATCAAGTTTTGGTGAAAAAATGTTTGCTGAGATTTCAGCAAACTAGTAGTTTTTTTGGAAGCTTGGCAACCCCTTTCAAACGAAAGTGTTTTTCGCCAGTCTCTGCATGGGGTACTTCAAGAGGAAACAAACCATAGAGATAGAACTTAGAACTACTTCATTTGGTCAAGTTTCAAGGAGCTAGCACAAACCGTGTTTGATTTAGAATTCCAAACACAGCTATCTATGTAGGAGAAAACAGAGTGAAACCTAAAAATTCAAACAGTTACTGGAAACGAATGCTTCAACCTAGGAGAATAAAAATTGGGCAGACAAGTGGGATTAGTGTACTGATCATTACCACCAAGTATCATCAAGATTTGGTGAAAAAATGTTTGATGAGATTTCAGCAAACTAGTAGTTTTTTGGAAGCTTGGCAACCCCTTTCAAACGAAAGTGTTTTTCGCCAGTCTCTGCATGGGGTACTTCAAGAGGAAACAAACCATACAGATAGAACTTAGAACTACTTCATTTGATCAAGTTTCATGAAGCTAGCCCAAACCGTGTTTGATTTAGAGTTTCAAACACATCTAACTATATAGCAGAAAACAGAGTGAAACCAAAAATTTCAAACTGTTATTGGAAACGAATGCTTCAACGTAGTAGAATAAAAATTGGGCAGCCAAGTGGGATTAGTGAACTGATCATTACCACCAAGTATCATCAAGTTTTGGTGAAAAAATGTTTGCTGAGATTTCAGCAAACTAGTTGTTTTTTGGAAGCTTGGCAACCCCTTTCAAACGAAAGTGTTTTTCGCCAGTCTCTGCATGGGGTACTTCAAGAGGAAACAAACCATAGAGATAGAACTTAGAACTACTTCATTTGGTCAAGTTTCATAAAGCTAGCACAAACCGTGTTTGATTTAGAGTTTCAAACACATCTAACTATATAGCAGAAAACAGAGTGAAACCTAAAATTTCAAACTGTTATGGAAACGAATGCTTCAACGTAGTAGAAAAAATTGGGCAGCCAAGTGGGATTAGTGAACTGATCATTACCACCAAGTATCATCAAGATTTGGTGAAAAAATGTTTGCTGGGATTTCAGCAAACTAGTAGTTTTTTGGAAGCTTGGCAACCCCTTTCAAAGGAAAGTGTTTTTCGCCATCTCTGCATGGAGTACTTCAAGAGGAAACAAACCATAGAGATAGAACTACTTCATTTGGTCAAGTTTCAAGGAGCTAGCACAAACCGTGTTTGATTTAGAATTCCAAACACAGCTATCTATGTAGGAGAAAACAGAGTGAAACCTAAAAATTCAAACTGTTACTGGAAACGAATACTTCAACCTAGAAGAATACAAATTGGGCAACCAAGTGGGCTTAGTGAACTGATCATTACCACCAAGTATCATCAAGATTTGGTGAAAAAATGTTTGCTGAGATTTCATCAAACTAGTAGTTTTTTGGAAGCTTGGCAACCCCTTTCAAACGAAAGTGTTTTTCGCCAGTCTCTGCATGGGGTACTTCAAGAGGAAACAAACCATATAGATAGAACTTAGAACTACTTCATTTGGTCAAGTTTCATGGAGCTAGCACAAACCGTGTTTGATTTAGAGTTTCAAACACATCTAACTATATAGCAGAAAACAGAGTGAAACCTAAAAATTCAAACTGTTACTGGAAACGAATCCTTCAACCTAGAAGAATAAAAACTGGGCAGCCAAGTGGGATTAGTGAACTAATCATTACCACCAAGTATCTTCAAGATTTGGTGAAAAAATGTTTGCTGAGATTTCAGCAAACTAGTAGTTTTTTGGAAGCTTGGCAACCCCTTTCAAACGAAAGTGTTTTTCTCCAGTCTCTGCATGGGGTACTTCAAGAGGAAACAAACCATAGATATAGAACTTAGAACTACTTCATTTGGTCAAGTTTCATAAAGCTAGCACAAACCGTGTTTGATTTAGAGTTTCAAACACATCTAACTATATAGCAGAAAACAGAGTGAAACCTAAAATTTCAAACTGTTATGGAAACGAATGCTTCAACGTAGTAGAATAAAAATTGGGCAGCCAAGTGGGATTAGTGAACTGATCATTACCACCAAGTATCATCAAGATTTGGTGAAAAAATGTTTGCTGGGATTTCAGCAAACTAGTAGTTTTTTGGAAGCTTGGCAACCCCTTTCAAAGGAAAGTGTTTTTCGCCATCTCTGCATGGAGTACTTCAAGAGGAAACAAACCATAGAGATGGAACTACTTCATTTGGTCAAGTTTCAAGGAGCTAGCACAAACCGTGTTTGATTTAGAATTCCAAACACAGCTATCTATGTTGGAGAAAACAGAGTGAAACCTAAAAATTCAAACTGTTACTGGAAACGAATACTTCAACCTAGAAGAATACAAATTGGGCAACCAAGTGGGCTTAGTGAACTGATCATTACCACCAAGTATCATCAAGATTTGGTGAAAAAATGTTTGCTGAGATTTCATCAAACTAGTAGTTTTTTGGAAGCTTGGCAACCCCTTTCAAACGAAAGTGTTTTTCGCCAGTCTCTGCATGGGGTACTTCAAGAGGAAACAAACCATATAGATAGAACTTAGAACTACTTCATTTGGTCAAGTTTCATGGAGCTAGCACAAACCGTGTTTGATTTAGAGTTTCAAACACATCTAACTATATAGCAGAAAACAGAGTGAAACCTAAAAATTCAAACTGTTACTGGAAACGAATCCTTCAACCTAGAGGAATAAAAATTGGGCAGCCAAGTGGGATTACTGAAGTGATCATTACCACCAAGTATCATCAAGATTTGGTGAACAAATGTTTGCTGAGATTTCAGCAAACTTGTAGTTTTTTGGAAGCTTGACAACCCCTTTCAAACGAAAGTGTTTTTCACCAGTCTCTGCATGGGGTACTTCAAGAGGAAACAAATCATAGAGATAGAACTTAGAACTACTTCATTTGGTCAAGTTTCAAGGAGATAGCACAAACCGTGTTTGATTTAGAATTCCAAACACAGCTATCTATGTAGGAGAAAACAGAGTGAAACCTAAAAATTCAAACTGTTACTGGAAACGAATGCTTCAACCTAGAAGAATGAAAATTAGGCAGCCAAGTGGGATTAGTGAACTGATCATTACCACCAAGTATCATCCAGATTTGGTGAACAAATGTTTGCTGAGATTTCAGCAAACTAGTAGTTTTTTGGAAGCTTGGCAACCCCTTTCAAACGAAAGTGTTTTTCGCCAGTCTCTGCATGGGGTACTTCAAGAGGAAACAAACCATAGAGATAGAACTTAGAACTACTTCATTTGGTCAAGTTTCAAGGAGCTAGCACAAACCGTGTTTGATTTAGAATTCCAAACCCAGCTATCTATGTAGGAGAAAACAGAGTGAAACCAAAAATTTCAAACTGTTACTGGAAACGCATGCTTCAACCTAGAAGAATGAAAATTGGGCAGCCAAGTTGGATTAGTGAACTGATTATTACCACGAAGTATCATCAAGTTTTGGTGAAAAAATGTTTGCTGAGATTTCAGGAAACTAGTAGTTTTTTGGAAACTTGGCAACCCCTTTCAAACGAAAGTGTTTTTCGCCAGTCTGTGCATGGGGTACTTCAAGAGGAAACAAACCATAGAGATAGAACTTAGAACTACTTCATTTGGTCAAGTTTCAAGGAGCTAGCACAAATCGTGTTTGATTTAGAATTCCAAACACAGCTATCTATGTAGGAGAAAACATAGTGAAACCTAAAAATTCAAACTGTTACTGGAAACGAATGCTTCAACCTAGAAGAATGAAAATTGGGCAGCCAAGTGGGATTAGTGAACTGATCATTACCACCAAGTATCATCAAGATTTGGTGAAAAAATGTTTGCTGAGATTTCAGCAAACTAGTAGTTTTTTGGAAGCTTGGCAACCCCTTTCAAACGAAAGTGTTTTTCGCCAGTCTCTGCATGGGGTACTTCAAGAGGAAACAAACCATAGAGATAGAACTTAGAACTACTTCATTTGGTCAAGTTTCAAGGAGGTAGCAAAACCGTATTTGATTTAGAGTTTCAAACACATCTAACTATATAGCAAAAAACAGAGTGAAACCTAAAAATTCAAACTGTTACTGGAAACGAATGCTTCAACCTAGAAGAATAAAAATTGGGCAGCCAATTGGGATTAGTGAACTGATCATTACCACCAAGTATCATCCAGATTTGGTGAACAAATGTTTGCTGAGATTTCAGCAAACTAGTAGTTTTTTGGAAGCTTGGCAACCCCTTTCAAACGAAAGTGTTTTTCGCCAGTCTCTGCATGGGGTACTTCAAGAGGAAACAAACCATAGAGATAGAACTTAGAACTACTTCATTTGGTCAAGTTTCAAGGAGCTAGCACAAACCGTGTTTGATTTAGTATTCCAAACACAGCTATCTATGTAGGAGAAAACAGAGTGACAACTAAAAATTCAAACTGTTACTGGAAACGAATGCTTCAACCTAGAAGAATAAAAATTGGGCAACTAAGTGGGACTAGTGAACTGATCATTACCACCAAGTGTCATCCAGATTTGGTGTAAAAATGTTTGCTGAGATTTCAGCAAACTAGTAGTTTTTTGGAAGCTTGGCAACCCCTTTCAAGCGAAAGTGTTTTTCGCCAGTCTCTGCATGGGGTACGTCAAGAGGAAACAAACCATAGAGATAGAACTTAGAACTACTTCATTTGGTCAAGTTTCAAGGAGCTAGCACAAACCGTGTTTGATTTAGAATTAAAAACCCAGCTATCTATGTAGGAGAAAACAGAGTGAAACCTAAAATTTCAAACTGTTACTGGAAACGCATGCTTCAACCTAGAAGAATGAAAATTGGGCAGCCAAGTGGGATTAGTGAACTGATCATTACCACACAGTATCATCAAGATTTGGTGAAAAAATGTTTGCTGAGATTTCAGCAAACTAGTAGTTTTTTGGAAGCTTGGCAACCCCTTTCAAACGAAAGTGTTTTTCGCCAGTCTCTGCATGGGGTACTTCAAGAAAAAACAAACCATAGAGATAGAACTAAGAATTACTTCATTTGGTCAAGTTTCAAGGAGCTAGGACAAACCGAGTTTGATTTAGAATTCCAAACCCAGCTATCTATGTAGGAGAAAAAAGAGTGAAACCTAACAATTCAAACTGTTACTGGAAACGAATGCTTCAACCTAGAAGATTGAAAATTGGGCAGCCAAGTGGGATTAGTGAACTGATCATTACCACACAGTATCATCAAGATTTGGTGAAAAATTGTTTGCTGAGATTTCAGCAAACTAATAGTTTTTTGGAAGCTTGGCAACCCCTTTCAAACGAAAGTGTTTTTCACCAGTCTCTGCATGGGGTACTTCAAGAGGAAACAAATCATAGAGATAGAACTTAGAACTACTTCATTTGGTCAAGTATCAAGGAGCTAGCAAAAACCGTGTTTGATTTAGAATTCCAAACACAGCTATCTATGTAGGAGAAAACAGAGTGAAACCTAAAAATTCAAACTGTTACTGGCAAGGAATTCTTCAACCTAGAAGAATAAAAATTGGGCAGAAAAGTGGGATTACTGAAGGGATCATTACCACCAAGTATCATCCAGATTTGGTGAAAAAATGTTTGCTGAGATTTCAGCAAACTCGTAGTTTTTTGGAAGCTTGGCAAACCCTTTCAAACGAAAGTGTTTTTCGCCAGTCTCTGCATGGGGTAGTTCAAGAAAAAACAAACCGTACAGATAGAACTTAGAACTACTTCATTTCGTCAAGTTTCAAGGAGGTAGCAAAACCGTGTTTGATTTAGAGTTTCAAACACGTCTAACTATATAGCAAAAAACAGAGTGAAACCTAAAAATTCAATCTGTTACTGGAAACGAATGCTTCAACCTAGAAGAATAAAAATTGGGCAGCCAAGTGGGATTAGTGAACTGATCATTACCACCAAGTATCATCCAGATTTGGTGAACAAATGTTTGCTGAGATTTCAGCAAACTAGTAGTTTTTTGGAAGCTTGGCAACCCCTTTCAAACGAAAGTGTTTTTCGCCAGTCTCTGCATGGGGTACTTCAAGAGGAAACAAACCATAGAGATAGAACTTAGAACTACTTCATTTGGTCAAGTTTCAAGGAGCTAGGACAAACCGAGTTTGATTTAGAATTCCAAACCCAGCTATCTATGTAGGAGAAAAAAGAGTGAAACCTAACAATTCAAACTGTTACTGGAAACGAATGCTTCAACCTAGAAGATTGAAAATTGGGCAGCCAAGTGGGATTAGTGAACTGATCATTACCACACAGTATCATCAAGATTTGGTGAAAAATTGTTTGCTGAGATTTCAGCAAACTAATAGTTTTTTGGAAGCTTGGCAACCCCTTTCAAACGAAAGTGTTTTTCACCAGTCTCTGCATGGGGTACTTCAAGAAGAAACAAATCATAGAGATAGAACTTAGAATTACTTCATTTGGTCAAGTTTCAAGAAGCTAGCACAAACCGTGTTTTATTTAGAATTCCAAACAGAGCTATCTATGTAGGAGAAAACAGAGTGAAACCTAAAAATTCAAACTGTTACTGGAAACTTATGCTTCAACCTAGAAGAATAAAAATTGGGCAGCTAAGTGGGATTAGTGAACTGATCATTACCACCAAGTATCATCCAGATTTGGTGTAAAAATGTTTGCTGAGATTTCAGCAAACTAGTAGTTTTTTGGAAGCTTGGCAACCCCTTTCAAACGAAAGTGTTTTTCGCCAGTCTCTGCATGGGGTACTTCAAGAGGAAAAAAAACATAGAGATAGAACATAGAACTACTTCATTTGGTCAAGTTTCAAGGAGCTAGCACAAACCGTGTTTGATTTAGAATTAAAAACCCAGCTATCTATGTAGGAGAAAACAGAGTGAAACCTAAAATTTCAAACTGTTACTGGGAACGTATGCTTCAACCTAGAAGAATGAAAATTGGGCAGCCAAGTGGGATTAGTGAACTGATAATTACCAGCAAGTATCTTCCAGATTTGGTGAAAAAATGTTTGCTGAGATTTCAGCAAACTAGTAGTTTTTTGGAAGCTTGGCAACCCCTTTCAAACGAAAGTGTTTTTCACCAGTCTCTGCATGGGGTACTTCAAGAGGAAACAAACCATAGAAATAGAACTTAGAACTACTTCATTTGGTCAAGTTTCAAGGAGCTAGGACAAACCGAGTTTGATTTAGAATTCCAAACCCAGCTATCTATGTAGGAGAAAACAGAGTGAAACCTAAAAATTCAAACTGTTACTGGAAACGAATGCTTCAACCTAGAAGAATAAAAATTGGGCAGCCAAGTGGGATTAGTGAACTGATCATTACCACCAAGTATCATCCAGATTTGGTGAACAAATGTTTGCTTAGATTTCAGCAAACTAGTAGTTTTTTGGAAGCTTGGCAACCCCTTTCAAACGAAAGTGTTTTTCGCCAGTCTCTGCATGGGGTACTTCAAGAGGAAACAAACCATAGAGATAGAACTTAGAAGTACTTCATTTGGTCAAGTTTCAAGGAGCTAGCACAAACCATGTTTGATTTAGAATTCCAAACACAGCTATCTATGTAGGAGAAAACAGAGTGAAACCTAAAAATTCCAACTGTTACTGGAAACGAATGCTTCAACCTAGAAGAATAAAAATTGGGCAGCCAAGTGTGATTAGTGTACTGATCATTACCACCAAGTATCATCAAGATTTGGTGAAAAAATGTTTGCTGAGATTTCAGCACACTAGTAGTTTTTTGGAAGCTTGGCAACCCCTTTCAAACGAAAGTGTTTTTCGGAAGTCTCTGTATGGGGTAGTTCAAGAAAAAACAAACCATACAGATAGAACTTAGAACTACTTCATTTGGTCAAGTTTCAAGGAGGTAGCAAAACCGTGTTTGATTTAGAGTTTCAAACACATCTAACTATATAGCAAAAAACAGAGTGAAACCTAAAAATTCAAACTGTTACTGGAAACGAATGCTTCAACCTAGAAGAATAAAAATTGGGCAGCCAATTGGGATTAGTGAACTGATCATTACCACCAAGTATCATCAAGATTTGGTGAAAAAATGTTTGCTGAGATTTCAGCAAACTAGTAATTTTTTGGAAGCTTGGCAACCCCTTTCAAACGAAAGTGTTTTTCACCAGTCTCTGCATGGGGTACTTCAAGAGGAAACAAACCATAGAAATAGAACTTAGAACTACTTCATTTGGTCAAGTTTCAAGGAGCTAGGACAAACCGAGTTTGATTTAGAATTCCAAACCCAGCTATCTATGTAGGAGAAAACAGAGTGAAACCTAAAAATTCAAACTGTTACTGGAAACGAATGCTTCAACCTAGAAGAATAAAAATTGGGCAGCCAAGTGGGATTAGTGAACTGATCATTACCACCAAGTATCATCCAGATTTGGTGAACAAATGTTTGCTTAGATTTCAGCAAACTAGTAGTTTTTTGGAAGCTTGGCAACCCCTTTCAAACGAAAGTGTTTTTCGCCAGTCTCTGCATGGGGTACTTCAAGAGGAAACAAACCATAGAGATAGAACTTAGAAGTACTTCATTTGGTCAAGTTTCAAGGAGCTAGCACAAACCATGTTTGATTTAGAATTCCAAACACAGCTATCTATGTAGGAGAAAACAGAGTGAAACCTAAAAATTCCAACTGTTACTGGAAACGAATGCTTCAACCTAGAAGAATAAAAATTGGGCAGCCAAGTGTGATTAGTGTACTGATCATTACCACCAAGTATCATCAAGATTTGGTGAAAAAATGTTTGCTGAGATTTCAGCACACTAGTAGTTTTTTGGAAGCTTGGCAACCCCTTTCAAACGAAAGTGTTTTTCGGAAGTCTCTGTATGGGGTAGTTCAAGAAAAAACAAACCATACAGATAGAACTTAGAACTACTTCATTTGGTCAAGTTTCAAGGAGGTAGCAAAACCGTGTTTGATTTAGAGTTTCAAACACATCTAACTATATAGCAAAAAACAGAGTGAAACCTAAAAATTCAAACTGTTACTGGAAACGAATGCTTCAACCTAGAAGAATAAAAATTGGGCAGCCAATTGGGATTAGTGAACTGATCATTACCACCAAGTATCATCAAGATTTGGTGAAAAAATGTTTGCTGAGATTTCAGCAAACTAGTAATTTTTTGGAAGCTTGGCAACCCCTTTCAAACGAAAGTGTTTTTCACCAGTCTCTGCATGGGGTACTTCAAGAGGAAACAAATCATAGAGATAGAACTTAGAACTGCTTCATTTGGTCAAGTTTCAAGGAGCTAGCACAAACCGTGTTTGATTTAGAATTCCAAACACAGCTATCTATGTAGGAGAAAACAGAGTGAAACCTAAAAATTCAAACTGTTACTGGAAACGAATGCTTCAACCTAGAAGAATAAAAATTGGGCAGCCAAGTGGGATTAGTGAACTGATCATTACCACCAAGTATCATCCAGATTTGGTGAAAAAATGTTTGCTGAGATTTCAGCAAACTAGTCGTTTTTTGGAAACTTGGCAACCCCTTTCAAACGAAAGTGTTTTTCGCCAGTCTCTGCATGGGGTACTTCAAGAGGAAACAAACCATAGAAATAGAACTTAGAACTACTTCATTTGGTCAAGTTTCAAGGAGCTAGCACAAACCGTGTTTGATTTAGAATTAAAAACCCAGCTCTCTATGTAGGAGAAAACAGAGTGAAACCTAAAATTTCAAACTGTTACTGGAAACGCATGCTTCAACCTAGAAGAATGAAAATTGGGCAGCCAAGTGGGATTAGTGAACTGATCATTACCACCAAGTATCATCCAGATTTGGTGAGAAAATGTTTGCTGAGATTTTAGCAAACTAGTAGTTTTTTGGAAGCTTGGCAACCCCTTTCAAACGAAAGTGTTTTTCGCCAGTCTCTGCATGGGGTAGTTAAAGAAAAAACAAACCGTACAGATAGAACTTAGAACTACTTCATTTGGTCAAGTTTCAAGGACTAAGCAAAACCGTGTTTGATTTAGAGTTTCAAACAAATCTAACTATATAGCAAAAAACAGAGTGAAACCTAAAAATTTAAAGTGTTACTGGCAACGAATGCTTCAACCTAGAAGAATAAAAATTGGGCAGCCAAGTGGGATTACTGAAGTGATCATTACCACCAAGTATCATCAAGATTTGGTGAACAAATGTTTGCTGAGATTTCAGCAAACTAGTAGTTTTTTGGAAGCTTGACAACCCCTTTCAAACGAAAGTGTTTTTCACCAGTCTCTGCATGGGGTACTTCAAGAGGAAACAAATCATAGAGATAGAACTTAGAACTACTTCATTTGGTCAAGTTTCAAGGAGATAGCACAAACCGTGTTTGATTTAGAATTCCAAACACAGCTATCTATGTAGGAGAAAACAGAGTGAAACCTAAAAATTCAAACTGTTACTGGAAACGAATGCTTCAACCTAGAAGAATGAAAATTAGGCAGCCAAGTGGGATTAGTGAACTGATCTTACCTTTAAGTATCATCCAGATTTGGTGAAAAAATGTTTGCTGAGATTTCAGCAAACTAGTAGTTTTTTGGAAGCTTGCCAACCCCTTTCAAACGAAAGGGTTTTTCGCCAGTCTCTGCATGGGGTACTTCAAGAGGAAACAAACCATATAGATAGAACTTAGAACTACTTCATTTGGTCAAGTTTCAAGGAGGTAGCACAAACCGTGTTTGATTTAGAATTCCAAACCCAGCTATCTATGTAGGAGAAAACAGAGTGAAACCCAAAATTTCAAACTGTTACTGGAAACGCATGCTTCAACCTAGAAGAATGAAAATTGGGCAGCCAAGTGGGATTAGTGAACTGATCATTACCACCAAGTATCATCAAGATTTGGTGAAAAAATGTTTGCTGAGATTTCAGCAATCTAGTAGTTTTTTGGAAGCTTGGCAACCCCTTTCAAACGAAAGTGTTTTTCGCCAGTCTCTGCATGGGGTACTTCAAGAGGAAACAAACCATAGAGATAGAACTTAGAACTACTTCATTTGGTCAAGTTTCAAGGAGGTAGCAAAACCGTATTTGATTTAGAGTTTCAAACACATCTAACTATATAGCAAAATCAGAGTGAAACCTAAAAATTCAAACTGTTACTGGAAACGAATGCTTCAACCTAGAAGAATAAAAATTGGGCAGCCAAGTGGGATTAGTGAACTGATCATTACCACCAAGTATCATCAAGATTTGGTGAACAAATATTTGCTGAGATTTCAGCAAACTAGTAGTTTTTTGGAAGCTTGGCAACCCCTTTCAAACGAAAGTGTTTTTCGCCAGTCTCTGCATGGGGTACTTCAAGAGGAAACAAACCACAGAGATAGAACTTAGAACTACTTCATTTGGTCAAGTTTCAAGGAGGTAGCAAAACCGTGTTTGATTTAGAGTTTCAAACACATCTAACTATATAGAAAAAACAGAGTGAAACCTAAAAATTCAAACTGTTACTGGAAACGAATGCTTCCACCTAGAAGAATAAAAATTGGGCAGCCAAGAGGGATTAGTGTACTGATCATTACAATCAAGTGTCATCAAGATTTGGTGAAAAAATATTTGCTGAGATTTCAGCAAACTAGTAGTTTTTTGGAAGCTTGGCAACCCCTTACAAACGAAAGTGTATTTCGCCAGTCTCTGCATGGGGTATTTCAAGAGGAAACAAACCATAGAGATAGAACTTAGAACTACTTCATTTGGTCAAGTTTCAAAGAGATAGCACAAACCGTGTTTGATTTAGAATTCCAAACCCAGCTATCTATGTAGGAGAAAACAGAGTGAAACCTAAAATTTCAAACTGTTACTGGAAACGCATGCTTCAACCTAGAAGAATGAAAATTGGGCAGCCAAGTGTAATTAGTCTACTGATCATTACCACCTAGTATCATCAAGATTTGGTGAAAAAATGTTTGCTGAGATTTCAGCAAACTAGTAGTTTTTTGGAAGCTTGGCAACCCCTTTCAAACGAAAGTGTTTTTCGCCAGTCTGTGCATGGGGTACTTCAAGAGGAAACAAACCATAGAGATAGAACTTAGAACTACTTCATTTGGTCAAGTTTCAAGGAGCTAGCACAAACCAAGTTTGATTTAGAATTCCAAACACAGCTATCTATGTAGGAGAAAACAGAGTGAAACCTAAAAATTCAAACTGTTACTGGAAACGAATGCTTCAACCTAGAAGAATAAAAATTGGGCAGCCAAGTGGGATTAGTGTACTGATCATTACCACCAAGTATCATCAAGATTTGGTGAAAAAATATTTGCTGAGATTTCAGCAAACTAGTAGTTTTTTGGAAGCTTGGCAGCCCCTTTCAAACGAAAGTGTTTTTCGCCAGTCTCTGCATGGGGTACTTCAAGAGGAAACAAACCATAGAGATAAAACTTAGAACTACTTC
This sequence comes from Callospermophilus lateralis, assembly GCF_048772815.1. Lineage (NCBI taxonomy): Eukaryota > Metazoa > Chordata > Mammalia > Rodentia > Sciuridae > Callospermophilus > Callospermophilus lateralis. Next base: position 81,325 of record NW_027515058.1, on the reverse strand, counting down.
ATTTGGTCAAGTTTCAAGGAGATAGCACAAATCGTGTTTGATTTAGAATTCCAAACACAGCTATCTATGTAGGAGAAAACAGAGTGAAACCTAAAATTTCAAACTGTTACTGGAAACGCATGCTTCAACCTAGAAGAATGAAAATTGGGCAGCCAAGTGGGATTAGTGTACTGATCCTTACCACCAAGTATCATCAAGATTTGGTGAAAAATGTTTGCTGAGATTTCAGCAAACTAGTAGTTTTTTGGAAGCTTGGCAACCCCTTTCAAACGAAAGTGTTTTTCGCCAGTCTCTGCATGGGGTACATCAAGAGGAAATAAACCATACAGATAGAACTTAGAACTACTTCATTTGGTCAAGTTTCAAGGAACTAGCACAAACCGTGTTTGATTTAGAATTCCAAACCCAGCTATCTATGTAGGAGAAAAAAGAGTGAAACCTAACAATTCAAACTGTTACTGGAAACGAATGCTTCAACCTAGAAGATTGAAAATTGGGCAGCCAAGTGGGATTACTGAACTGATCATTACCACCAAGTATCATCCAGATTTGGTGAAAAAATGTTTGCTGAGATTTCAGCAAACTAGTAGTTTTTTGGAACCTTGCAACCCCTTTCAAACGAAAGTGATTTTCACCAGTCTCTGCATGGGGTACTTCAAGAAGAAACAAATCATAGAGATAGAACTTAGAACTACTTCATTTGGTCAAGTATCAAGGAGCTAGCACAAACCGTGTTTGATTTAGAATTCCAAACACAGCTATCTATGTAGGAGAAAACAGAGTGAAACCTAAAAATTCACAACTGTTACTGGCAACGAATGCTTCAACCTAGAAGAATAAAAATTGGGCAGCCAAGTGGGATTACTGTACTGATCATTACCACCAAGTATCATCAAGATTTGGTGAAAAAATGTTTGCTGAGATTTCAGCAAACTAGTAGTTTTTTGGAAGCTTGGCAACCCCTTTCAAACGAAAGTGTTTTTCTCCAGTCTCTGCATGGGGTACTTCAAGAGGAAACAAACCATAGAAATAGAACATAGAAATACTTCATTTGGTCAAGTTTCAAGGAGCTAGCACAAACCGTGTTTGATTTAGAATTCCAAACACAGCTATCTATGTAGGAGAAAACAGAGTGAAACCTAAAAATTCCAACTGTTACTGGAAACGAATGCTTCAACCTAGAAGAATAAAAATTGGGCAGCCAAGTGTGATTAGTGTACTGATCATTACCACCAAGTATCATCAAGATTTGGTGAAAAAATGTTTGCTGAGATTTCAGCACACTAGTAGTTTTTTGGAAGCTTGGCAACCCCTTTCAAACGAAAGTGTTTTTCGGAAGTCTCTGTATGGGGTAGTTCAAGAAAAAACAAACCATACAGATAGAACTTAGAACTACTTCATTTGGTCAAGTTTCAAGGAGGTAGCAAAACCGTGTTTGATTTAGAGTTTCAAACACATCTAACTATATAGCAAAAAACAGAGTGAAACCTAAAAATTCAAACTGTTACTGGAAACGAATGCTTCAACCTAGAAGAATAAAAATTGGGCAGCCAATTGGGATTAGTGAACTGATCATTACCACCAAGTATCATCAAGATTTGGTGAAAAAATGTTTGCTGAGATTTCAGCAAACTAGTAATTTTTTGGAAGCTTGGCAACCCCTTTCAAACGAAAGTGTTTTTCACCAGTCTCTGCATGGGGTACTTCAAGAGGAAACAAATCATAGAGATAGAACTTAGAACTGCTTCATTTGGTCAAGTTTCAAGGAGCTAGCACAAACCGTGTTTGATTTAGAATTCCAAACACAGCTATCTATGTAGGAGAAAACAGAGTGAAACCTAAAAATTCAAACTGTTACTGGAAACGAATGCTTCAACCTAGAAGAATAAAAATTGGGCAGCCAAGTGGGATTAGTGAACTGATCATTACCACCAAGTATCATCCAGATTTGGTGAAAAAATGTTTGCTGAGATTTCAGCAAACTAGTCGTTTTTTGGAAACTTGGCAACCCCTTTCAAACGAAAGTGTTTTTCGCCAGTCTCTGCATGGGGTACTTCAAGAGGAAACAAACCATAGAAATAGAACTTAGAACTACTTCATTTGGTCAAGTTTCAAGGAGCTAGCACAAACCGTGTTTGATTTAGAATTAAAAACCCAGCTATCTATGTAGGAGAAAACAGAGTGAAACCTAAAATTTCAAACTGTTACTGGAAACGCATGCTTCAACCTAGAAGAATGAAAATTGGGCAGCCAAGTGGGATTAGTGAACTGATCATTACCACCAAGTATCATCCAGATTTGGTGAGAAAATGTTTGCTGAGATTTTAGCAAACTAGTAGTTTTTTGGAAGCTTGGCAACCCCTTTCAAACGAAAGTGTTTTTCGCCAGTCTCTGCATGGGGTAGTTCAAGAAAAAACAAACCGTACAGATAGAACTTAGAACTACTTCATTTGGTCAAGTTTCAAGGACTAAGCAAAACCGTGTTTGATTTAGAGTTTCAAACAAATCTAACTATATAGCAAAAAACAGAGTGAAACCTAAAAATTTAAAGTGTTACTGGCAACGAATGCTTCAACCTAGAAGAATAAAAATTGGGCAGCCAAGTGGGATTACTGAAGTGATCATTACCACCAAGTATCATCAAGATTTGGTGAACAAATGTTTGCTGAGATTTCAGCAAACTAGTAGTTTTTTGGAAGCTTGACAACCCCTTTCAAACGAAAGTGTTTTTCACCAGTCTCTGCATGGGGTACTTCAAGAGGAAACAAATCATAGAGATAGAACTTAGAACTACTTCATTTGGTCAAGTTTCAAGGAGATAGCACAAACCGTGTTTGATTTAGAATTCCAAACACAGCTATCTATGTAGGAGAAAACAGAGTGAAACCTAAAAATTCAAACTGTTACTGGAAACGAATGCTTCAACCTAGAAGAATGAAAATTAGGCAGCCAAGTGGGATTAGTGAACTGATCTTACCTTTAAGTATCATCCAGATTTGGTGAAAAAATGTTTGCTGAGATTTCAGCAAACTAGTAGTTTTTTGGAAGCTTGCCAACCCCTTTCAAAAGAAAGGGTTTTTCGCCAGTCTCTGCATGGGGTACTTCAAGAGGAAACAAACCATATAGATAGAACTTAGAACTACTTCATTTGGTCAAGTTTCAAGGAGGTAGCACAAACCGTGTTTGATTTAGAATTCCAAACCCAGCTATCTATGTAGGAGAAAACAGAGTGAAACCCAAAATTTCAAACTGTTACTGGAAACGCATGCTTCAACCTAGAATAATGAAAATTGGGCAGCCAAGTGGGATTAGTGAACTGATCATTACCACCAAGTATCATCAAGATTTGGTGAAAAAATGTTTGCTGAGATTTCAGCAATCTAGTAGTTTTTTGGAAGCTTGGCAACCCCTTTCAAACGAAAGTGTTTTTCGCCAGTCTCTGCATGGGGTACTTCAAGAGGAAACAAACCATAGAGATAGAACTTAGAACTACTTCATTTGGTCAAGTTTCAAGGAGGTAGCAAAACCGTATTTGATTTAGAGTTTCAAACACATCTAACTATATAGCAAAATCAGAGTGAAACCTAAAAATTCAAACTGTTACTGGAAACGAATGCTTCAACCTAGAAGAATAAAAATTGGGCAGCCAAGTGGGATTAGTGAACTGATCATTACCACCAAGTATCATCAAGATTTGGTGAACAAATATTTGCTGAGATTTCAGCAAACTAGTAGTTTTTTGGAAGCTTGGCAACCCCTTTCAAACGAAAGTGTTTTTCGCCAGTCTCTGCATGGGGTACTTCAAGAGGAAACAAACCACAGAGATAGAACTTAGAACTACTTCATTTGGTCAAGTTTCAAGGAGGTAGCAAAACCGTGTTTGATTTAGAGTTTCAAACACATCTAACTATATAGAAAAAACAGAGTGAAACCTAAAAATTCAAACTGTTACTGGAAACGAATGCTTCCACCTAGAAGAATAAAAATTGGGCAGCCAAGAGGGATTAGTGTACTGATCATTACAATCAAGTGTCATCAAGATTTGGTGAAAAAATATTTGCTGAGATTTCAGCAAACTAGTAGTTTTTTGGAAGCTTGGCAACCCCTTACAAACGAAAGTGTATTTCGCCAGTCTCTGCATGGGGTATTTCAAGAGGAAACAAACCATAGAGATAGAACTTAGAACTACTTCATTTGGTCAAGTTTCAAAGAGATAGCACAAACCGTGTTTGATTTAGAATTCCAAACCCAGCTATCTATGTAGGAGAAAACAGAGTGAAACCTAAAATTTCAAACTGTTACTGGAAACGCATGCTTCAACCTAGAAGAATGAAAATTGGGCAGCCAAGGGTAATTAGTCTACTGATCATTACCACCTAGTATCATCAAGATTTGGTGAAAAAATGTTTGCTGAGATTTCAGCAAACTAGTAGTTTTTTGGAAGCTTGGCAACCCCTTTCAAACGAAAGTGTTTTTCGCCAGTCTGTGCATGGGGTACTTCAAGAGGAAACAAACCATAGAGATAGAACTTAGAACTACTTCATTTGGTCAAGTTTCAAGGAGCTAGCACAAACCAAGTTTGATTTAGAATTCCAAACACAGCTATCTATGTAGGAGAAAACAGAGTGAAACCTAAAAATTCAAACTGTTACTGGAAACGAATGCTTCAACCTAGAAGAATAAAAATTGGGCAGCCAAGTGGGATTAGTGTACTGATCATTACCACCAAGTATCATCAAGATTTGGTGAAAAAATATTTGCTGAGATTTCAGCAAACTAGTAGTTTTTTGGAAGCTTGGCAGCCCCTTTCAAACGAAAGTGTTTTTCGCCAGTCTCTGCATGGGGTACTTCAAGAGGAAACAAACCATAGAGATAGAACTTAGAACTACTTCATTTGGTCAAGTTTCAAGGAGATAGCACAAATCGTGTTTGATTTAGAATTCCAAACACAGCTATCTATGTAGGAGAAAACAGAGTGAAACCTAAAATTTCAAACTGTTACTGGAAACGCATGCTTCAACCTAGAAGAATGAAAATTGGGCAGCCAAGTGGGATTAGTGTACTGATCCTTACCACCAAGTATCATCAAGATTTGGTGAAAAATGTTTGCTGAGATTTCAGCAAACTAGTAGTTTTTTGGAAGCTTGGCAACCCCTTTCAAACGAAAGTGTTTTTCGCCAGTCTCTGCATGGGGTACATCAAGAGGAAATAAACCATACAGATAGAACTTAGAACTACTTCATTTGGTCAAGTTTCAAGGAACTAGCACAAACCGTGTTTGATTTAGAATTCCAAACCCAGCTATCTATGTAGGAGAAAAAAGAGTGAAACCTAACAATTCAAACTGTTACTGGAAACGAATGCTTCAACCTAGAAGATTGAAAATTGGGCAGCCAAGTGGGATTACTGAACTGATCATTACCACCAAGTATCATCCAGATTTGGTGAAAAAATGTTTGCTGAGATTTCAGCAAACTAGTAGTTTTTTGGAACCTTGCAACCCCTTTCAAACGAAAGTGATTTTCACCAGTCTCTGCATGGGGTACTTCAAGAAGAAACAAATCATAGAGATAGAACTTAGAACTACTTCATTTGGTCAAGTATCAAGGAGCTAGCACAAACCGTGTTTGATTTAGAATTCCAAACACAGCTATCTATGTAGGAGAAAACAGAGTGAAACCTAAAAATTCACAACTGTTACTGGCAACGAATGCTTCAACCTAGAAGAATAAAAATTGGGCAGCCAAGTGGGATTACTGTACTGATCATTACCACCAAGTATCATCAAGATTTGGTGAAAAAATGTTTGCTGAGATTTCAGCAAACTAGTAGTTTTTTGGAAGCTTGGCAACCCCTTTCAAACGAAAGTGTTTTTCTCCAGTCTCTGCATGGGGTACTTCAAGAGGAAACAAACCATAGAAATAGAACATAGAAATACTTCATTTGGTCAAGTTTCAAGGAGCTAGCACAAACCGTGTTTGATTTAGAATTCCAAACAGAGCTATCTATGTAGGAGAAAACAGAGTGAAACCTAAAAATTCAAACTGTTACTGGAAACGAATGCTTCAACCTAGAAGAATAAAAATTGGGCAGCCAAGTGGGATTAGTGAACTGATCATTACCACCAAGTATCATCCAGATTTGGTGAAAAAATGTTTGCTGAGATTTCAGCAAACTAGTAGTTTTTTGGAAGCTTGGCAACCCCTTTCAAACGAAAGTGTTTTTCGCCAGTCTCTGCATGGGGTACTTCAAGAGGAAACAAACCATAGAGATAGAACTTAGAACTACTTCATTTGGTCAAGTTTCAAGGAGCTAGCACAAACCGTGTTTGATTTAGAATTAAAAACCCAGCTATCTATGTAGGAGAAAACAGAGTGAAACCTAAAATTTCAAACTGTTACTGGAAACGCATGCTTCAACCTAGAAGAATGAAAATTGGGCAGCCACGTGGGATTAGTGAACTGATCATTACCACCAAGTATCATCCAGATTTGGTGAAAAAATGTTTGCTGAGATTTCAGCAAACTAGTCGTTTTTTGGAAGCTTGGCAACCCCTTTCAAACGAAAGTGTTTTTCGCCAGTCTCTGCATGGGGTACTTCAAGAGGAAACAAACCATAGAGATAGAACTTAGAACTACTTCATTTGGTCAAGTTTCAAGGAGCTAGGACAAACCGAGTTTGATTTAGAATTCCAAACACATCTATCTATGTAGGAGAAAAAAGAGTGAAACCTAAAAATTCAAACTGTTACTGGAAACGAATGCTTCAACCTAGAAGATTTAAAATTGCCCAGCCAAGTGGGATTAGTGAACCGATCATTACCACAAAGGATCATCAAGATTTGGTGAAAAAATGTTTGCTGAGATTTCAGCAAACTAGTAGTTTTTTGGAATCTTGGCAACCCCTTTCAAACGAAAGTGTTTTTCGCCAGTCTCTGCATGGGGTAGTTCAAGAAAAAACAAACCATAGAGATAGAACTTAGAACTACTTCATTTGGTCAAGTTTCAAGGAGGTAGCAAAACCGTGTTTGATTTAGAGTTTCAAACACATCTAACTATATAGCAAAAAACAGAGTGAAACCTAAAAATTCAAACTGTTACTGGAAACGAATGCTTCAACCTAGAAGAATAAAAATTGGGCAGCCAAGTGGGATTAGTGAACTGATCATTACCACCAAGTATCCTCAAGATTTGGTGAACAAATATTTGCTGAGATTTCAGCAAACTAGTAGTTTTTTGGAAGCTTGGCAACCCCTTTCAAACGAAAGTGTTATTCGCCAGTCTCTGCATGGGGTACTTCAAGAGGAAACAAACCATAGAGATAGAACTTAGAACTACTTCTTTTGGTCAAGTTTCAAGGAGCTAGCACAAACAAAGTTTGATTTAGAATTCCAAACACAGCTATCTATGTAGGAGAAAACAGAGTGAAACCTAAAAATTCAAACTGTTACTGGAAACGAATGCTTCAACCTAGAAGAATAAAAATTGGGCAGCCAAGTGGGATTAGTGTACTGATCATTACCACCAAGTATCATCAAGATTTGGTGAAAAAATATTTGCTGAGAATTCAGCAAACTAGTAGTTTTTTGGAAGCTTGGCAACCCCTTTCAAAAGAAAGTGTTTTTCGCCAGTCTCTGCATGGGGTACTTCAAGAGGAAACAATCCATAGAGATAGAACTTAGAACTACTTCATTTGGTCAAGTTTCAAGAAGCTAGCACAAACCGTGTTTGATTTAGAATTCCAAACCCAGCTATCTATGTAGGAGAAAACAGAGTGAAACCTAAAATTTCAAACTGTTACTGGAAACGCATGCTTCAACCTAGAAGAATGAAAATTGGGCAGCCAAGTGGGATTAGTGAACTGATCATTACCACCAAGTATCATCAAGATTTGGTGAAAAAATGTTTGCTGAGACTTCAGCAAACTAGTACTTTTTTGGAAGCTTGGCAACCCCTTTCAAACGAAAGTGTTTTTCGCCATGCTCTGCATGGGGTACTTCAAGAGGAAACAAATGATAGAGATAGAACTTTGAACTACTTCATTTGGTCAAGTTTCAAGGAGCTAGGAAAAATCTTGTTTGATTTAGAGTTTCAAACACATCTAAGTATATAGCAGAAAACAGAGTGAAACCTAAAAATTCAGAGTGTTAGTGGAAACGAACGCTTGATCCTAGAAGAGTGAAAATTGGGCAGCCAAGTGGGATTAGTGAACTGATCATTACCACCAAGTATCATCAAGATTTGGTGAAAAAATATTTGCTGAGATTTCAGCAAACTAGTAGGTTTTGGAAGCTTGACAACCCCTTTCAAACGAAAGTGTTTTTCACAAGTCTCTGCATGGGGTAGTTCAAGAAAAAACAAACCATAGAGATAGAACGTAGAACTACTTCATTTGGTCAAGTTTCAAGGAGGTAGGAAAACCGTGTTTGATTTAGAGTTTCAAACACATCTAACTATATAGCAAAAAACAGAGTGAAACCTAAAAATTCAAACTGTTACTGGAAACGAATGCTTCAACCTAGAAGAATAAAAATTGGGCAGCCAAGTGGGATTAGTGAACTGATCATTACCACCAAGTATCATCAAGATTTGGTGAACAAATGTTTGCTGAGATTTCAGCAAACTAGTAGTTTTTTGGAAGCTTGGCAACCCCTTTCAAACGAAAGTGTTTTTCGCCAGTCTCTGCATGGGGTACTTCAAGAGGAAACAAACCATAGAGATAGAACTTAGAACTACTTCATTTGGTCAAGTTTCAATGAGCTAGCACAAACCAAGTTTGATTTAGAATTCCAAACACAGCTATCTATGTAGGAGAAAACAGAGTGACAACTAAAAATTCAAACTGTTACTGGAAACGAATGCTTCAACCTAGAAGAATAAAAATTGGGCAGCCAATTGGGATTAGTGTACTGATCATTACCACCAAGTATCATCAAGATTTGGTGAAAAAATGTTTGCTGAGATTTCAGCAAACTAGTAGTTTTTTGGAAGCTTGGCAACCCCTTTCAAACGAAAGTGTTTTCCTCCAGTCTCTGCATGGGGTACTTCAAGAGGAAACAAACCATAGAAATAGAACTTAGAACTACTTCATTTGGTCAAGTTTCAAGGAGGTAGCACAAACCGTGTTTGATTTAGAGTTTCAAACACATCTAAGTATATAGCAGAAAACAGAGTGAAACCTAAAAATTCAAAGTGTTAGTGGAAACGAACGCTTTATCCTAGAAGAGTGAAAATTGGGCAGCCAAGTGGGATTAGTGAACTGATCATTACCACCAAGTATCATCAAGATTTGGTAAAAAAATATATGCTGAGATTTCAGCAAACTAGTAGGTTTTGGAAGCTTGACAACCTCTTTCAAACGAAAGTGTTTTTCACCAGTCTCTGCATGGGGTACTTCAAGAGGAAACAAATCATAGAGATAGAACTTAGAACTACTTCATTTGGTGAAGTTTCAAGGAGATAGCACAAACCGTGTTTGATTTAGAATTCCAAACACAGCTATCTATGTAGGAGAAAACAGAGTGAAACCTAAAAATTCAAACTGTTACTGGAAACGAATGCTTCAACCTAGAAGAATGAAAATTGGGCAGCCAAGTGGGATTAGTGTACTGATCATTACCACCAAATATCATCAAGATTTGGTGAAAAAATGTTTGCTGAGATTTCAGCAAACTAGTAGTTTTTTGGAAGCTTGGCAACCCCTTTCAAATGAAAGTGTTTTTCTCCAGTCTCTGCATGGGGTAGTTCAAGAAAAATCAAACCATAGAGATAGAACTTAGAACTACTTCATTTGGTCAAGTTTCAAGGAGGTAGCAAAACCGTGTTTGATTTAGAGTTTCAAACACATCTAACTATATAGCAAAAAACAGAGTGAAACCTAAAAATTCAAACTGTTACTGGAAACGAATGCTTCAACCTAGAAGAATAAAAATTGGGCAGCCAAGTGGGATTAGTGAACTGATCATTACCACCAAGTATCATCAAGATTTGGTGAAAAAATATTTGCTGAGATTTCAGCAAACTAGTAGTTTTTTGGAAGCTTGGCAACCCCTTTCAAACGAAAGTGTTTTTCGCCAGTCTCTGCATGGGGTACTTCAAGAGGAAACAAACCATAGAGATAGAACTTAGAACTACTTCATTTGGTCAAGTTTCAAGGAGATAGCACAAACCGTGTTTGATTTAGAATTCCAAACCCAGCTATCTATGTAGGAGAAAACAGAGTGAAACCTAAAATTTCGAACTGTTACTGGAAACGCATGCTTCAACCTAGAAGAATGAAAATTGGGCAGCCAAGTGGGATTAGTGAACTGATCATTACCACCAAGTATCATCAAGATTTGGTGAAAAAATCTTTGCTGAGATTTCAGCAAACTAGTAGTTTTTTGCAAGCTTGGCAACCCCTTTCAAACGAAAGTGTTTTTCACCAGTCTCTGCATGGGGTACTTCAAGAGGAAACAAATCATAGAGATAGAACTTAGAACTACTTCATTTGGTCAAGTTTCAAGGAGCTAGCACAAACCGTGTTTTATTTAGAATTCCAAACAGAGCTATCTATGTAGGAGAAAACAGAGTGAAACCTAAAAATTCAATCTGTTACTGGAAACGAATGCTTCAACCTAGAAGAATGAAAATTGGGCAGCCAAGTGGGATTAGTGAACTGATCATTACCACCAAGTATCATCCAGATTTGGTGAAAAAATGTTCGCTGAGATTTCAGCAAACTAGTATTTTTTTGGAAGCTTGGCAACCCCTTTCAAACGAAAGTGTTTTTCGCCAGTATCTGCATGGGGTAGTTCAAGAAAAAACAAACCATAGATATAGAACTTAGAACTACTTCATTTGGTCAAGTTTCAAGGAGGTAGCACAAACCGTGTTTGATTTAGAGTTTCAAACACATCTAAGTATATAGCAGAAAACAGAGTGAATCCTAAAAATTCAAAGTGTTAGTGGAAACGAACGCTTGATTCTAGAAGAGTGAAAATTGGGCAGCCAAGTGGGATTAGTGAACTGATCATTACCACCAAGTATCATCAAGATTTGGTGAAAAAAATGTTTGCTGAGATTTCAGCAAACTAGTAGTTTTTTGGAAGCTTGGCAACCCCTTTCAAACGAAAGTGTTTTTCGCCAGTCTCTGCATGGGGTAGTTCAAGAAAAAACAAACCATAGAGATAGAACTTAGAACTACTTCATTTGGTTAAGTTTCAAGGAGGTAGCAAAACCGTGTTTGATTTAGAGTTTCAAACACATCTATCAATATAGCAAAAAACAGAGTGAAACCTAAAAATTCAAACTGTTACTGGAAACGAATGCTTCAACCTAGAAGAATAAAAATTGGGCAGCCAAGTGGGGTTAGTGAACTGATCATTACCACCAAGTATCATCAAGATTTGTGAACAAATGTTTGCTGAGATTTCAGCAAACTAGTAGTTTTTTGGAAGCTTGGCAACCCCTTTCAAACGAAAGTGTTTTTCGCCAGTCTCTGCATGGGGTACTTCAAGAGGAAACAAACCATAGAGATAGAACTTAGAACTACTTCATTTGGTCAAGTTTCAAGGAGCTAGCACAAACCAAGTTTGATTTAGAATTCCAAACACAGCTATCTATGTAGGAGAAAACAGAGTGAAACCTAAAATTTCAAACTGTTACTGAAAACGCATGCTTCAACCTAGAAGAATGAAAATTGGGCAGCCAAGTGGGATTAGTGAACTGATCATTACCACCAAGTATCATCAAGATTTGTGAACAAATGTTTGCTGAGATTGAAGCAAACTAGTACTTTTTTGGAAGCTTGGCAACCCCTTTCAAACGAAAGTGTTTTTCGCCAGTCTCTGCATGGGGTACTTCAAGAGGAAACAAACCATAGAGATAGAACTTAGAACTACTTCATTTGGTCAAGTTTCAAGGAGCTAACACAAACCGTGTTTGATTTAGAATTCCAAACACAGCTATTTATGTAGGAGAAAAAAGAGTGAAACCTAACAATTCAAACTGCTACTGGAAACGAATGCTTCAAACTAGAAGAATAAAAATTGGGCAGCCAAGTGGGATTAGTGAACTGATCATTACCACCAAGTATCATCCAGATTTGGTGTAAAAATGTTTGCTGAGATTTCAGCAAACTAGTAGTTTTTTGGAAGCTTGGCAACCCCTTTCAAACGAAAGTGTTTTTCGCCAGTCTCTGCATGGGGTACTTCAAGAGGAAACAAACCATAGAGATAGAACTTAGAACTACTTCATTTGGTCAAGTTTCAAGGAGCTAGGACAAACCAAGTTTGATTTAGAATTCCAAACCCAGCTATCTATGTAGGAGAAAACAGAGTGAAACCTAAAAACTCAAACTGTTACTGGAAAGGAATGCTTCAACCTAGAAGAATAAAAATTGGGCAGCCAAGTGGGATTAGTGAACTGATCATTACCACCAAGTATCATCCAGATTTGGTGAAAAAATGTTTGCTGAGATTTCAGCAAACTAGTAGTTTTTTGGAAGCTTGACAACCCCTTTCAAACGAAAGTGTTTTTCACCAGTCTCTGCATGGGGTACTTCAAGAGGAAACAAATCATAGAGATAGAACTTAGAACTACTTCATTTGGTCAAGTTTCAAGGAGCTAGCACAAACCGTGTTTGATTTAGAATTCCAAACACAGCTATCTATGTAGGAGAAAACAGAGTGAAACCTAAAAATTCAAATTGTTACTGGAAACGAATGCTTCAACCTAGAAGAATAAAAATTGGGCAGCCAAGTGGGATTAGTGAACTGATCATTACCACCAAGTATCATCCAGATTTGGTGAAAAAATGTTTGCTGAGATTTCAGCAAACTAGTAGTTTTTTGGAAGCTTGGCAACCCCTTTCAAACGAAAGTGTTTTTCGCCAGTCTCTGCATGGGGTACTTCAAGAGGAAACAAACCATAGAGATAGAACTTAGAACTACTTCATTTGGTCAAGTTTCAAGGAGCTAGGACAAACCGAGTTTGATTTAGAATTCCAAACCCAGCTATCTATGTAGGAGAAAAAAGAGTGAAACCTAACAATTCAAACTGCTACTGGAAACGAATGCTTCAACCTAGAAGATTGAAAATTGGGCAGCCAAGTGGGATTAGTGAACTGATCATTACCACCAAGTATCATCAAGATTTGGTGAAAAAATGTTTGCTGAGATTTCAGCAAACTAGTAGTTTTTTGGAAGCTTGGCAACCCCTTTCAAACGAACGTGTTTTTCGCCAGTCTCTGCATGGGGTACTTCAAGAGGAAACAAACCATAGAGATATAACTTAGAACTACTTCATTTGGTGAAGTTTCAAGGATCTAGGACAAACCGAGTTTGATTAAGAATTCCAAACCCAGCTATCTATGTAGGAGAAAACAGAGTGAAACCTAAAAATTCAAACTGTTACTGGAAACGAATGCTTCAACCTAGAAGAATAAAAATTGGGCAGCCAAGTGGGATTAGTGAACTGATCATTACCACCAAGTATCATCAAGATATGGTGAAAAAATATTTGCTGAGATTTCAGCAAACTAGTAGTTTTTTGGAAGCTTGACAACCCCTTTCAAACGAAAGTGTTTTTCACCAGTCTCTGCATGGGGTACTTCAAGAGGAAACAAATCAAAGAGATAGAACTTAGAACTACTTCATTTGGTCAAGTTTCAAGGAGCTAGCACAAACCGTGTTTGATTTAGAATTCCAAACAGAGCTATCTATGTAGGAGAAAACAGAGTGAAATCTAAAAATTCAAACTGTTACTGGAAACGAATGCTTCAACCTAGAAGAATAAAAATTGGGCAGCCAAGTGGGATTAGTGAACTGATCATTACCACCAAGTATCATCAAGATTTGGTGAAAAAATGTTTGCTGAGATTTCAGCAAACTAGTAGTTTTTTGGAAGCTTGGCAACCCCTTTCAAACGAAAGTGTTTTTCGCCAGTCTCTGCATGGGCTAGTTCAAGAAAAAACAAACCATAGAGATAGAACTTAGAACTACTTCATTTGGTCAAGTTTCAAGGAGGTAGCACAAACCGTGTTTGATTTAGAGTTTCAAACACATCTAAGTATATAGCAGAAAACAGAGTGAAACCTAAAAATTCAAAGTGTTAATGGAAACGAACGCTTGATCCTAGAAGAGTGAAAATTGGGCAGCCAAGTGGGATTAGTGAACTGATCATTACCACCAAGTATCATCCAGATTTGGTGAAAAAATGTTTGCTGAGATTTCAGCAAACTAGCAGTTTTTTGGAAGCTTGACAACCCCTTTCAAACGAAAGTGTTTTTCACCAGTCTCTGCATGGGGTACTTCAAGAGGAAACAAATCATAGAGATAGAACTTAGAACTTCTTCATTTGGTCAAGTTTCAAGGAGCTAGCACAAACCATGTTTGATTTAGAATTCCAAACACAGCTATCTATGTAGGAGAAAACAAAGTGAAACCTAAAAATTCAAACTGTTACTGGAAACGAATGCTTCAACCTAGAAGAATGAAAATTGGGCAGCCAAGTGGGATTAGTGAACTGATCATTACCACCAAGTATCATCCAGATTTGGTGAAAAAATGTTTGCTGAGATTTCAGCAAACTAGTAGTTTTTTGGAAGCTTGACAACCCCTTTCAAACGAAAGTTTTTTTCACCAGTCTCTGCATGGGGTACTTCAAGAGGAAACAAATCATAGAGATAGAACTTAGAACTACTTCATTTGGTCAAGTTTCAAGGAGCAAGCACAAACCGTGTTTGATTTAGAATTAAAAACACAGCTATCTATGTGGGAGAAAACAGAGTGAAACCTAAAAATTCAAACTGTTACTGGAAACGAATGCTTCAACCTAGAAGAATGAAAATTGGGCAGCCAAGTGGGATTAGTGAACTGATCATTACCACCAAGTATCATCCAGACTTGGTGAAAAAATGTTTGCTGAGATTTCAGCAAACTAGTAGTTTTTGGAAGCTTGACAACCCCTTTCAAACGAAAGTGTTTTTCGCCAGTCTCTGCATGGGGTACTTCAAAAGGAAACAAACCATAGAGATAGAACTTAGAACTACTTCATTTGGTCAAGTTTCAAGGAGCTAGCACAAACCGTGTTTGATTTAGAATTCCAAACACAGCTATCTCTGTAGGAGAAAACAGAGTGAAACCTAAAAATTCAAACTGTTACTGGAAACGAATGCTTCAAACTAGAAGAATAAAAATTGGGCCACCAAGTGGGATTAGTGAACTGATCATTACCACCAAGTATCATCCAGATTTGGTGTAAAAATGTTTGCTGAGATTTCAGCAAACTAGTAGTTTTTTGGAAGCGTGGCAACCCCTTTCAAACGAAAGTGTTTTTCGCCAGTCTCTGCATGGGGTACTTCAAGAGGAAACAAACCATAGAGATAGAACTTAGAACTACTTCATTTGGTCAAGTTTCAAGGAGCTAGGACAAACCAAGTTTGATTTAGAATTCCAAACCCAGCTATCTATGTAGGAGAAAACAGAGTGAAACCTAAAATCTCAAACTGTTACTGGAAACAAATGCTTCAACCTAGAAGAATAAAAATTGGGCAGCCAAGTGGGATTACTGAACTGATCATTACCACCAAGTATCATCAAGATATGGTGAAAAAATGTTTGCTGAGATTTCAGTAAACTAGTAGTTTTTTGGAAGCTTGACAACCCCTTTCAAACGAAAGTGTTTTTCACCAGTCTCTGCATGGGGTACTTCAAGAGGAAACAAATCATAGAGATAGAACTTAGAACTACTTCATTTGGTCAAGTTTCAAGGAGCTAGCACAAACCGTGTTTGATTTAGAATTCCAAACACAGCTATCTATGTAGGAGAAAACAGAGTGAAACCTAAAAATTCAAATTGTTACTGGAAACGAATGCTTCAACCTAGAAGAATAAAAATTGGGCAGCCAAGTGGGATTAGTGAACTGATCATTACCACCAAGTATCATCCAGATTTGGTGAAAAAATGTTTGCTGAGATTTCAGCAAACTAGTAGTTTTTTGGAAGCTTGGCAACCCCTTTCAAACGAAAGTGTTTTTCGCCAGTCTCTGCATGGGGTACTTCAAGAGGAAACAAACCATAGAGATAGAACTTAGAACTACTTCATTTGGCAAAGTTTCAAGGAGCTAGGACAAACCGAGTTTGATTTAGAATTCCAAACCCAGCTATCTATGTAGGAGAAAACTGAGTGAAACCTAAAAACTCAAACTGTTACTGGAAACGAATGCTTCAACCTAGAAGAATAAAAATTGGGCAGCCAAGTGGGATTAGTGAACTGATCATTACCACCAAGTATCATCAAGATATGGTGAAAAAAATATTTGCTGAGATTTCAGCAAACTAGTAGTTTTTTGGAAGCTTGACAACCCCTTTCATACGAAAGTGTTTTTCACCAGTCTCTGCATGGGGTACTTCAAGAGGAAACAAATCATAGAGATAGAACTTAGAACTACTTCATTTGGTCAAGTTTCAAGGAGCTAGCACAAACCGTGTTTGATTTAGAATTCCAAACAGAGCTATCTATGTAGGAGAAAACAGAGTGAAACCTAAAAATTCAAACTGTTACTGGAAACGAATGCTTCAACCTAGAAGAATAAAAATTGGGCAGCCAAGTGGGATTAGTGAACTGATCATTACCACCAAGTATCATCAAGATTTGGTGAAAAAATGTTTGCTGAGATTTCAGCAAACTAGTAGTTTTTTGGAAGCTTGGCAACCCCTTTCAAACAAAAGTGTTTTTCGCCAGTCTCTGCATGGGGTACTTCAAGAGGAAACAAACCATAGAGAAAGAACTTAGAACTACTTCATTTGGTCAAGTTTCAAGGAGCTAGCACAAACGGTGTTTGATTTAGAATTCCAAACACACCAATCTATGTAGGAGAAAACAGAGTGAAACATAAAAATTCAAACTGTTACTGGAAACGAATGCTTCAACCTAGAAGAATAAAAATTGGGCAGCCAAGTGGGATTAGTGAACTGATCATTACCAGCAAGTATCATCAAGATTTGGTGAAAAAATGTTTGCTGAGATTTCAGCAAACTAGTATTTTTTTCCAAGCTTGGCAACCCCTTTCAAACGAAAGTGTTTTTCGCCAGTCTCTGCATGGGGTAGTTCAAGAAAAAACAAACCATAGAGATAGAACTTAGAACTACTTCATTTGGTCAAGTTTCAAGGAGGTAGCACAACCCGTGTTTGATTTAGAGTTTCAAACACATCTAAGTATATAGCAGAAAACAGAGTGAAACCTAAAAATTCAAAGTGTTATTGGAAACGAACGCTTGATCCTAGAAGAGTGAAAATTGGGCAGCCAAGTGGGATTACTGAACTGACCATTACCACCAAGTATCATCAAGATTTGGTGAAAAAATGTTTGCTGAGATTTCAGCAAACTAGAAGTTTTTGGAAGCTTGGCAACCCCTTTCAAACGAAAGTGTTTTTCGCCAGTCTCTGCATGGGGTACTTCAAGAGGAAACAATCCATAGAGATAGAACTTAGAACTACTTCATTTGGTCAAGTTTCAAGGAGCTAGCACAAACCGTGTTTGATTTAGAATTCCAAACACAGCTATGTATGTAGGAGAAAACAGAGTGAAACCTAAAAATTCAAACTGTTACTGGAAACGAATGCTTCAACCTAGAAGAATGAAAATTGGGCTGCCAAATGGGCTTAGTGAACTGATCATTACCACCAAGTATCATCAAGATTTGGTGAAAAAATGTTTGCTGAGATTTCAGCAAACTAGTAGTTTTTTGGAAGCTTGGCAACCCCTTTCAAACGAAAGTGTTTTTCGCCAGTCTCTGCATGGGGTACTTCAAGAGGAAACAAACCATAGAGATAGAACTTAGAACTACTTCATTTGGTCAAGTTTCAAGGAGCTAGGACAAACCGAGTTTGATTTAGAATTCCAAACGCAGCTATCTATGTAGGAGAAAACAGAGTGAAACCTAAAAATTCAAACTGTTACTGGAAACGAATGCTTCAAACTAGAAGAATAAAAATTGGGTAGCCAAGTGGGATTAGTGAACTGATCATTACCTCCAAGTATCATCCAGATTTGGTGTAAAAATGTTTGCTGAGATTTCAGCAAACTAGTAGTTTTTTGGAAGCTTGGCAACCCCTTTCAAACGAAAGTGTTTTTCGCCAGTCTCTGCATGGGGTACATCAAGAGGAAACAAACCATAGAGATAGAACTTAAAACTACTTCATTTGGTCAAGTTTCAAGGAGCTAGGACAAACCGAGTTTGATTTAGAATTCCAAACCCAGCTATCTATGTAGGAGAAAACAGAGTGAAACCTAAAAATTCAAACTGTTACTGGAAACGCATGCTTCAACCTAGAAGAATGAAAATTGGGCAGCCAAGTGGGATTAGTGAACTGATCGTTACCACCACGTATCATCAAGATTTGGTGAAAAAATGTTTGCTGAGATTTCAGCAAACTAGTAGTTTTTTGGAAGCTCGGCAACCCCTTTCAAACGAAAGTGTTTTTCACCAGTCTCTGCATGGGGTAGTTTAAGAAAAAACAAACCATAGAGATAGAACTTAGAACTACTTCATTTGGTCAAGTTTCAAGGAGGTAGAACAAACCGTGTTTGATTTAGAGTTTCAAACACATCTAAGTATGTAGCAGAAAACAGAGTGAAACCTAAAAATTCAAAGTGTTAGTGGAAACGAACGCTTGATCCTAGAAGAGGGAAAATTGGGCAGCCAAGAGGGATTAGTGAACTGATCATTACCACCAAGTATCATCAAGATTTGGTGAAAAAATGTTTGCTGAGATTTCAGCAAACTAGTAGTTTTTTGGAAGCTTGGCAACCCCTTTCAAACGAAAGTGTTTTTCGCCAGTCTCTGCATGGGGTACTTCAAGAGGAAACAAACCATAGAGATAGAACATAGAACTACTTCATTTGGTCAAGTTTCAAGGAGCTAGCACAAATTGTGTTTGATTTAGAATTCCAAACACAGCTATCTATGTAGGAGAAAAACAGAGTGAAACCTAAAATTTCAAACTGTTACTGGAAACGAATGCTTCAACCTAGATGAATGAAAATTGGGCAGCCAAGTGGGATTAGTGAACTGATCATTACCACCAAGTATCATCCAGATTTGGTGAAAAAATGTTTGCTGAGATTTCAGCAAACTAGTATGTTTTTGGAAGCTTGGCAACCCCTTTCAATCGAAAGTGTTTTTCGCCAGTCTCTGCATGGGGTACTTCAAGAGAAAACAAACCATAGAGATAGAACTTAGAACTACTTCATTGGTGAAGTTTCAAGGACCTAGGACAACCGAGTTTGATTTAGAATTCCAAACCCAGCTATCTATGTAGGAGAAAACAAAGTGAAACATAAAAATTCAAACTGTTACTGGAAACTAATGCTTCAACCTAGAAGAATGAAAATTGGGCAGCCAAGTGGGATTAGTGAACTGATCATTACCACCAAGTATCATCCAGATTTGGTGAAAAAATGTTTGCTGAAATTTCAGCAAACTAGTATTTTTTTCCAAGCTTGGCAACCAATTTCAAACGAAAGTGTTTTTCGCCAGTCTCTGCATGGGGTAGTTCAAGAAGAAACAAACCATAGAGATAGAACTTAGAACTACTTCATTTGGTCAAGTTTCAAGGAGGTAGCACAAACCGTGTTTGATTTAGAGTTTCAAACACATCTAAGTATATAGCAGAAAACAGAGTGAAACCTAAAAATTCAAAGTGTTATTGGAAACGAACGCTTGATCCTGGAAGAGTGAAAATTGGGCATTCAAGTGGGATTAGTGAACTGACCATTACCAGCAAGTATCATCAAGATTTGGTGAAAAAATGTTTGCTGAGATTTCAGCAAACTAGAAGTTTTTTGGAAGCTTGGCAACCCCTTTCAAACGAAAGTGTTTTTCGCCAGTCTCTGCATGGGGTACTTCAAGAGGAAACAATCCATAGAGATAGAACTTAGAACTACTTCATTTGGTCAAGTTTCAAGGAGCTAGCACAAACCGTGTTTGATTTAGAATTCCAAACACAGCTATCTATGTAGGAGAAAACAGAGTGAAACCTAAAAATTCAAACTGTTACTGGAAACGAATGCTTCAACCTAGAAGAATAAAAATTGGGCAGCCAAATGGCCTTAGTGAACTGATCATTACCACCAAGTATCATCAAGATTTGGTGAAAAAATGTTTGCTGAGATTTCAGCAAACTAGTAGTTTTTTGGAAGCTTGGCAACCCCTTTCAAACGAAAGTGTTTTTCGCCAGTCTCTGCATGGGGTACTTCAAGAGGAAACAAACCATAGAGATAGAACTTAGAACTACTTCATTTGGTCAAGTTTCAAGGAGCTAGGACAAACCGAGTTTGATTTAGAATTCCAAACCCAGCTATCTATGTAGGAGAAAACAGAGTGAAACCTAAAAATTCAAACTGTT
This sequence comes from Callospermophilus lateralis, assembly GCF_048772815.1. Lineage (NCBI taxonomy): Eukaryota > Metazoa > Chordata > Mammalia > Rodentia > Sciuridae > Callospermophilus > Callospermophilus lateralis. The sequence goes on along the minus strand of NW_027515058.1, from coordinate 60,935 downwards.
ACTGGAAACGAATGCTTCAAACTAGAAGAATAAAAATTGGGTAGCCAAGTGGGATTAGTGAACTGATCATTACCACCAAGTATCATCCAGATTTGGTGTAAAAATGTTTGCTGAGATTTCAGCAAACTAGTAGTTTTTTGGAAGCTTGGCAACCCCTTTCAAACGAAAGTGTTTTTCGCCAGTCTCTGCATGGGGTACTTCAAGAGGAAACAAACCATAGAGATAGAACTTAGAACTACTTCATTTGGTCAAGTTTCAAGGAGCTAGGACAAACCGAGTTTGATTTAGAATTCCAAACCCAGCTATCTATGTAGGAGAAAACAGAGTGAAACCTAAAAATTCAAATTGTTACTGGAAACGAATGCTTCAACCTAGAAGAATAAAAATTGGGCAGCCAAGTGGGCTTAGTGAACTGATCATTACCACCAAGTATCATCCAGATTTGGTGTAAAAATGTTTGCTGAGATTTCAGCAAACTACTAGTTTTTTGGAAGCTTGGCAACCCCTTTCAAACGAAAGTGTTTTTCGCCAGTCTCTGCATGGGCTACTTCAAGAGGAAACAAACCATAGAGATAGAACTTAGAACTACTTCATTTGGTCAAATTTCAAGGAGCTAGCACAAACCGTGTTTGATTTAGAATTCCAAACCCAGCTATCTATGTCGGAGAAAACAGAGTGAAACCTAAAAATTCAAACTGTTACTGGAAACGCATGCTTCAACCTAGAAGAATGAAAATTGGGCAGCCAAGTGGGATTAGTGAACTGATCGTTACCACCAGGTATCATCAAGATTTGGTGAAAAAATGTTTGCTGAGATTTCAGCAAACTAGTAGTTTTTTGGAAGCTCGGCAACCCCTTTCAAACGAAAGTGTTTTTCGCCAGTCTCTACATGGGGTAGTTTAAGAAAAAACAAACCATAGAGATAGAACTTAGAACTACTTCATTTGGTCAAGTTTCAAGGAGGTAGCACAAACCGTGTTTGATTTAGAGTTTCAAACACATCTAAGTATATAGCAGAAAACAGAGTGAAACCTAAAAATTCAAAGTGTTAGTGGAAACGAACGCTTGATCCTAGAAGAGTGAAAATTGGGCAGCCAAGAGGGATTAGTGAACTGATCATTACCACCAAGTATCATCAAGATTTGGTGAAAAAATGTTTGCTGAGATTTCAGCAAACTAGTAGTTTTTTGGAAGCTTGGCAACCCCTTTCAAATGAAAGTGTTTTTCGCCAGTCTCTGCATGGGGTACTTCAAGAGGAAACAAACCATAGAGATAGAACTTAGAACTACTTCATTTGGTCAAGTTTCAAGGAGCTAGCACAAACTGTGTTTGATTTAGAATTCCATACACAAATATCTATGTAGGAGAAAACAGAGTGAAACCTAAATATTCAAACTGTTACTGGAAACGAATGCTTCAACCTAGAAGAATACAAATTGGGCAGCCAAGTGGGTTTAGTGAACTGATCATTACCACCAAGTATCATCCAGATTTGGTGAAAAAATGTTTGCTGAGATTTCAGCAAACTAGTAGTTTTTTGGAAGCTTGGCAACCCCTTTCAAATGAAAGTGTTTTTCGCCAGTCTCTGCATGGGGTACTTCAAGAGGAAACAAACCATACAGATAGAACTTAGAACTACTTCATTTGGTCAAGTTTCAAGGAGCTAGCACAAACTGTGTTTGATTTAGAATTCCATACACAAATATCTATGTAGGAGAAAACAGAGTGAAACCTAAATATTCAAACTGTTACTGGAAACGAATGCTTCAACCTAGAAGAATACAAATTGGGCAGCCAAGTGGGTTTAGTGAACTGATCATTACCACCAAGTATCATCCAGATTTGGTGTAAAAATGTTTGCTGAGATTTCAGCAAACTAGTAGTTTTTTGGAAGCTTGGCAACCCCTTTCAAACGAAAGTGTTTTTCGCCAGTCTCTGCATGGGGTACTTCAAGAGGAAACAAACCATAGAGATAGAACTTAGAACTACTTCATTTGGTCAAGTTTCAAGGAGCTAGGAAAAACCGAGTTTGATTTAGAATTCCAAACCCAGCTATCTATGTAGGAGAAAACAGAGTGAAACCTAAAAACTCAAACTGTTACTGGAAACGAATGCTTCAACCTAGAAGAATAAAAATTGGGCAGCCAAGTGGCCTTAGTGAACTGATCATTACCACCAAGTATCATCAAGATTTGGTGAAAAAATATTTGCTGATATTTCAGCAAACTAGTAGTTTTTTGGAAGCTTGGCAACACCTTTCAAACGAAAGTGTTTTTCGCCAGTCTCTGCATGGGGTACTTCAAGAGGAAACAAACCATAGAGATAGAACATAGAACTACTTCATTTGGTCAAGTTTCAAGGAGCTAGCACAAACCGTGTTTGATTTAGAATTCCAAACACAGCTATCTATGTAGGAGAAAACAGAGTGAAACCTAAAAATTCAAACTGTTACTGGAAACGAATGCTTCAACCTAGAAGAATAAAAATTGGCCAGCCAAATGGGCTTAGTGAACTGATCATTACCACCAAGTATCATCAAGATTTGGTGAAAAAATATTTGCTGAGATTTCAGCAAACTAGTAGTTTTTTGGAAGCTTGGCAACCCCTTTCAAACGAAAGTGTTTTTCGCCAGTCTCTGCATGAGGTACTTCAAGAGGAAACAAACCATAGAGATAGAACTTAGAACCACTTCATTTGGTCAAGTTTCAAGGAGCTAGGACAAACCGAGTTTGATTTAGAATTCCAAACCCAGCTTTCTATATAGGAGAAAACAGAGTGAAACCTAAAAATTCAAATTGTTACTGGAAACGAATGCTTCAACCTAGAAGAATAAAAATTGGGCAGCCAAGTGGGCTTAGTGAACTGATCATTACCACCAAGTATCATCCAGATTTGGTGAAAAAATGTTTTCTGAGATTTCAGCAAACTAGTAGTTTTTTGGAAGCTTGACAATCCCTTTCAAACGAAAGTGTTTTTCGCCAGTCTCTGCATGGGGTACTTCAAGAGGAAACAAACCATAGAGATAGAACTTAGAACTACTTCATTTGGTCAAGTTTCAAGGAGCTAGCACAAACCGAGTTTGATTTAGAATTCCAAACCCAGCTATCTATGTAGGAGAAAACAGAGTGTAACCTAAAAATTCAAATTGTTACTGGAAACGAATGCTTCAACCTAGAAGAATAAAAATTGGGCAGCCAAGTGGGCTTAGTGAACTGATCATTACCACCAAGTATCATCCAGATTTGGTGAAAAAATGTTTGCTGAGATTTCAGCAAACTAGTAGTTTTTTGGAAGCTTGGCAACCCCTTTCAAACGAAAGTGTTTTTCGCCAGTCTCTGCATGGGGTACTTCAAGAGGAAACAAACCATAGAGATAGAACTTAGAACTACTTCATTTGGTCAAGTTTAGGAGCTACCACAAACCAAGTTTGATTTAGAATTAAAAACACAGCTATCTATGTAGGAGAAAACAGAGTGAAACCTAAAAATTCAAACTGTTACTGGAAACGAATGCTTCAACCTAGAAGAATGAAAATTGGGCAGCCAAGTGGGATTAGTGAACTGATCATTACCACCAAGTATCATCCAGATTTGGTGAAAAAATGTTTCCTGAGATTTCAGCAAACTAGTAGTTTTTTGGAAGCTTGGCAACCACTTTCAAACAAAAGTGTTTTTCGCCAGTCTCTGCATGCGGTACTTCAAGAGGAAACAAACCATAGAGATAGAACTTAGAACTACTTCATTTGGTCAAGTTTCAAGGAGCTAGCACAAACCGAGTTTGATTTAGAATTCCAAACACAGCTATCTATGTAGGAGAAAAAAGAGTGAAACCTAACAATTCAAACTGTTACTGGAAACGAATGCTTCAACCTAGAAGATTGAAAATTGGGCAGCCAAGTGGGATTAGTGAACTGATCATTACCACCAAGTATCATCAAGATTTGGTGAAAAAATCTTTGCTGAGATTTCAGCAAACTAGTAGTTTTTTGGAAGCTTGGCAACCCCTTTCAAACGAAAGTGATTTTCGCCAGTCTCTGCATGGGGTAGTTCAAGAAAAAAGAAACCATAGAGATAGAACTTAGAACTACCTCATTTGGTCAAGTTTCAAGCAGGTAGCAAAACCGTGTTTGATTTAGAGTTTCAAACACATCTAACTATATAGCAAAAAACAGAGTGAAACCTAAAAATTCAAACTGTTACTGGAAACGAATGCTTCAACCTAGAAGAATGAAAATTGGGCAGCCAAGTGGGATTAGTGAGCCGATCATTACCACCAAGTATCATCCAGATTTGGTGAAAAAATGTTTGCTGAGAATTCAACAAACTAGTATTTTTTTGGAAGCTTGGCAACCCCTTTCAAACGAAAGTGTTTTTCGCCAGTCTCTGCATGGGGTAGTTCACGAAAAAACAAACCATAGAGATAGAACTTAGAACTACTTCATTTGGTCAAGTTTCAAGGAGGTAGCACAAACCGTGTTTGATTTAGAGTTTCAAACACATCTAAGTATATAGCAGAAAACAGAGTGAAACCTAAAAATTCAAAGTGTTAGTGGTAACGAACGCTTGATCCTAGAAGAGTTAAAATTGGGCAGCCAAGTGGGATTAGGGAACTGATCATTACCACCAAGTATCATCAAGATTTGGTGAAAAAATGTTTGCTGAGATTTCAGCAAACTAGTAGTTTTTTGGAAGCTTGACAACCCCTTTTAAACGAAAGTGTTTTTCACCAGTCTCTGCATGGGGTACTTCAAGAGGAAACAATCCATAGAGATAGAACTTAGAACTAATTCATTTGGTCAAGTTTCAAGGAGCTAGCACAAACCGTGTTTGATTTAGAATTCCAAACACAGCTATCTATGTAGGAGAAAACAGAGTGAAACCTAAAAATTCAAACTGTTACTGGAAACGATTGCTTCAACCTAGAAGAATGAAAATTGGGCAGCCAAGTGGGATTAGTGAACTGATCATTACCACCAAGTATCATCAAGATTTGGTGAAAAAATGTTTGCTGAGATTTCAGCAAACTAGTAGTTTTTTGGAAGCTTGACAACCCCTTTCAAACGAAAGTGTTTTTCGCCAGTCTCTGCATGGGGTACTTCAAGAGGAAACAAACCATTGAGATAGAACTTAGAACTACTTCATTTGGTCAAGTTTCAAGGAGCTAGCACAAACCGTGTTTGATTTAGAATTCAAAACACAGCTATCTATGTAGGAGAAAACAGAATGAAACCTAAAAATTCAAACTGTTACTGGAAACGAATGCTTCAAACTAGAAGAATAAAAATTGGGCAGCGAAGTGGGATTAGTGAACTGATCATTACCACCAAGTATCATCCGGATTTGGTGTAAAAATGTTTGCTGAGATGTCAGCAAACTAGTAGTTTTTTGGAAGCTTGGCAACCCCTTTCAAACGAAAGTGTTTTTCGCCAGTCTCTGCATGGGGTACTTCAAGAGAAAACAAACCATAGAGATAGAACTTAGAACTATTTCATTTTTTCAAGTTTCAAGGAGCTAGGACAAACCGAGTTTGATTTAGAATTCCAAACTCAGCTATCTATGTAGGAGAAAACAGAGTGAAACCTAAAAACTCAAACTGTTACTGGAAACGAATGCTCAACCTAGAAGAATAAAAATTGGGCAGCCAAGTGGCCTTAGTGAACTGATCATTACCACCAAGTATCCTCAAGATTTGGTGAAAAAATGTTTGCTGAGATTTCAGCAAACTAGTAGTTTTTTGGAAGCTTGACAATCCCTTTCAAACGAAAGTGTTTTTCGCCAGTCTCTGCATGGGGTACTTCAAGAGGAAACAAACCATAGAGATAGAACTTAGAACTACTTCATTTGGTCAAGTTTCAAGGAGCTAGCACAAACCGTGTTTGATTTAGAATTCCAAACCCAGCTATCTATGTAGGAGAAAACAGAGTGAAAACTAAAAATTCAAACTGTTACTGGAAACGCATGCTTCAACTTAGAAGAATGAAAATTGGGCAGCCAAGTGGGATTAGTGAACTGATCATTACCACCAAGTATCATCAAGATTTGGTGAAAAAATGTTTGCTGAGATTTCAGCAAACTTGTAGTTTTTTGGAAGCTTGGCAACCCCTTTCAAACGAAAGTGTTTTTCGCCAGTCTCTGCATGGGGTACTTCAAGAGGAAACAAACCATAGAGATAGAACTTGGAACTACTTCATTTGGTCAAGTTTCAAGGAGCTAGCACAAATTGTGTTTGATTTAGAATTCCAAACACAGCTATCTATGTGGGAGAACACAGAGTGAAACCTAAAATTTCAAACTGTTACTGGAAACGAATGCTTCAACCTAGAAGAATGAAAATTGGGAAGCCAAGTGGGATTAGTGAACTGATCATTACCACCAAGTATCATCCAGATTTGGTGAAAAAATGTTTGCTGAGATTTCAGAAAACTAGTAGTTTTTTGGAAGCTTGGCAACCCCTTTCAAACGAAAGTGTTTCTCGCCAGTCTCTGCATGGGGTACTTCAAGAGAAAACAAACCATAGAGATAGAACTTAGAACTACTTCATTTGGTGAAGTTTCAAGGAGCTAGGACAAACCGAGTTTGATTTAGTATTCCAAACCAAGCTATCTATGTAGGAGAAAACAGAGTCAAACCTAAAAACTCAAACTGTTACTGGAAACGAATGCTCAACCTAGAAGAATAAAAATTGGGCAGCCAAGTGGCCTTAGTGAACTGATCATTACCACCAAGTATCATCAAGATTTGGTGAAAAAATGTTTGCTGAGATTTCAGCAAACTAGTAGTTTTTTGGAAGCTTGACAATCCCTTTCAAACGAAAGTGTTTTTCGCCAGTCTCTGCATGGGGTACTTCAAGAGGAAACAAACCATAGAGATAGAACTTAGAACTACTTCATTTGGTCAAGTTTCAAGGAGCTAGCACAAACCGTGTTTGATTTAGAATTCCAAACCCAGCTATCTATGTAGGAGAAAACAGAGTGAAAACTAAAAATTCAAACTTTTACTGGAATCGCATGCTTCAACTTAGAAGAATGAAAATTGGGCAGCCAAGTGGGATTAGTGAACTGATCATTACCACCAAGTATCATCAAGATTTGGTGAAAAAATGTTTGCTGAGATTTCAGCAAACTTGTAGTTTTTTGGAAGCTTGGCAACCCCTTTCAAACGAAAGTGTTTTTCGCCAGTCTCTGCATGGGGTACTTCAAGAGGAAACAAACCATAGAGATAGAACTTGGAACTACTTCATTTGGTCAAGTTTCAAGGAGCTAGCACAAATTGTGTTTGATTTAGAATTCCAAACACAGCTATCTATGTGGGAGAACACAGAGTGAAACCTAAAATTTCAAACTGTTACTGGAAACGAATGCTTCAACCTAGAAGAATGAAAATTGGGAAGCCAAGTGGGATTAGTGAACTGATCATTACCACCAAGTATCATCCAGATTTGGTGAAAAAATGTTTGCTGAGATTTCAGAAAACTAGTAGTTTTTTGGAAGCTTGGCAACCCCTTTCAAACGAAAGTGTTTCTCGCCAGTCTCTGCATGGGGTACTTCAAGAGAAAACAAACCATAGAGATAGAACTTAGAACTACTTCATTTGGTGAAGTTTCAAGGAGCTAGGACAAACCGAGTTTGATTTAGAATTCCAAACCAAGCTATCTATGTAGGAGAAAACAGAGTGAAACCTAAAAATTCAAACTGTTACTGGAAACGAATGCTTCAAACTAGAAGAATAAAAATTGGGCAGCCATGTGGGCTTAGTGTACTGATCATTACCACCAAGTATCATCCAGATTTGGTGAAAAAATGTTTGCTGAGATTTCAGCAAACTAGTATTTTTTTGGAAGCTTGGCAACCCCTTTCAAACAAAAGTGTTTTTCGCCAGTCTCTGCATGGGGTACTTCAAGAGGAAACAATCCATAGAGATAGAACTTAGAACTACATCATTTGGTCAAGTTTCAAGAGCTAGCATAAACCGTGTTTGATTTAGAATTCCAAACACAGCTATCTATGTAGGAGAAAACAGAGTGAAACCTAAAAATTCAAACTGTTACTGGAAACGAATGCTTCAACCTAGAAGAATAAAAATTGGCCAGCCAAATGCGCTTTGTGAACTGATCATTACCAGCAAGTATCATCAAGATTTGGTGAAAAAATGTTTGCTGAGATTTCAGCAAACTAGTAGTTTTTTGGAAGCTTGGCAACCCCTTTCAAACGAAAGTGTTTTTCGCCAGTCTCTGCATGGGGTACTTCAAGAAGAAACAAACCATAGAGATAGAACTTAGAACTACTTCATTTGGTCAAGTTTCAAAAAGCTAGCACAAACCGTGTTTGATTTAGAATTCCAAACCCAGCTATCTATGTAGGAGAAAACAGGGTGAAACCTCAAAATTCAAACTGTTACTGTAAACGAATGCTTCAACTTAGAAGAAAAAAAATTGGGCAGCCAAGTGGGATTAGTGAACTGATCATTACCACCAAGTATCATCAAGATTTGGTGAAAAAATGTTTGCTGAGATTTCAGCAAACTAGTATTTTTTTTTAAGCTTGGCAATCCCTTTCAAACGAAAGTGTTTTTCGCCAGTCTCTGCATGGGGTAGTTCAAGAAAAAACAAACCATAGAGAGAGAACTTAGAACTACTTCATTTGTTCAAGTTTCAAGGAGCTAGCACAAACCGTGTTTGATTTAGAGTTTCAAACACATCTAAATATATAGCAGAAAACAGAGTGAAACCTAAAAATTCAAAGTGTTAGTGGAAACGAACGCTTGATCCTAGATGAGTGAAAATTGGGCAGCCAAGTGGGATTAGTGAATTGATCATTACCACCAAGTATCATCAAGATTTGGTGAAAAAATGTTTGCTGAGATTTCAGCAAACTAGAGGTTTGCTGGAAGCTTGGCAACCCCTTTCAAACGAAAGTGTTTTTCGCCAGTCTCTGCATGGGGTACTTCAAGAGGAAACAAACCATAGAGATACAACTTAGAACTACTTGATTTGGTCAAGTTTCAAGGAGCTAGCACAAACCGTGTTTATTTAGAATTCCAAACACAGCTATCTATGTAGGCGAAAACAGAGTGAAACCAAAAAATTCAAACTGTTACTGGAAACGAATGCTTCAACCTAGAAGAATAAAAATTGGGCAGCCAAGTGGGATTAGTGAACTGATCATTACCACCAAGTATCATCAAGATTTGGTGAAAAAATGTTTGCTGAGATTTCAGCAAACTAGTAGTTTTTTGGAAGCTTGGCAACCCCTTTCAAACGAAAGTGTTTTTAGCCAGTCTCTGCATGAGGTACTTAAAGAAGAAACAAACCATAGAGATAGAACTTAGAACTACTTCATTTGGTCAAGTTTCATGGAGCTAGCACAAACCGTGTTTGATTTAGAATTCCAACACAGCTATCTATGTAGGAGAAAACAGAGTGAAACCTAAAAATTCAAACTGTTACTGGAAACGAATGCTTCAACCTAGAAGAATACAAATTGGGCAGCCAAGTAGGATTAGGGAACTGATTATTACCACCAAGTATCATCAAGTTTAGGTGAAAAAAAGGTTGCTGAGATTTCAGCAAACTAGTAGTTTTTTGGAAGCTTGGCAACCCTTTTCAAACGAAAGTGTTTTTCGCCAGTCTCTACATGGGGAACTTCAAGAGGAAACAAACCAAAAAGATAGAACCTAGAACTACTTCATTTGGTCAAGTTTCATGGAGCTAGCACAAACCGTGTTTGATTTAGAGTTTCAAACACATCTAAATATATAGCAGTAAACAGAGTGAAACCTAAAAATTCAAACTGTTACTGGAAACGAATGCTTCAACCTAGAAGAATAAAAATTGGGCAGCCAAGTGGGATTAGTGAACTGATCATTACCACCAAGTATCATCAAGATTTGGTGAAAAAATGTTTCCTGAGATTTCAGCAAACTAGTAGTTTTTTGGAAGCTTGGCAACCCCTTTCAACGAAAGTGTTTTTCGCCAGTCTCTGCATGGGGTACTTCAAGAAGAAACAAACCATAGAGATAGAACTTAGAACTACTTCATTTGGTCAAGTTTCAAAAAGCTAGCACAAACCGTGTTTGTTTTAGAATTCCAAACCCAGCTATCTATGTAGGAGAAAACAGGGTGAAACCTAAAAATTCAAACTGTTACTGGAAACGAATGCTTCAACCTAGAAGAATAAAAACTGGGCAGCAAAGTGGGATTAGTGAACTGATCATTACCACCAAGTATCATCAAGATTTGGTGAAAAAATGTTTGCTGAGATTTCAGCAAACTAGAGGTTTGCTGGAAGCTTGGCAACCCCTTTCAAACGAAAGTGTTTTTCGCCAGTCTCTGCATGGGGTACTTCAAGAGGAAACAAACCATAGAGATAGAACTTAGAACTACTTCATTTGGTCAAGTTTCAAGGAGCTAGCACAAACCGTGTTTGATTTAGAGTTTCAAACACATCTAAGTATATAGCAGAAAAGAGAGTGAAACCTAAAAATTCAAAGTGTTAGGGGAAACGAACGCTTGATCCTAGATGAGTGAAAATTGGGCAGCCAAGTGGGATTAGTGAACTGATCATTACCACCAAGTATCATCAAGATTTGGTGATAAAATGTTTGCTGAGATTTCAGCAAACTAGAGGTTTGCTGGAAGCTTGGCAACCCCTTTCAAACGAAAGTGTTTTCGCCAGTCTCTGCATGGGGTACTTCAAGAAGAAACAAACCATAGAGATAGAACTTAGAACTACTTCATTTGGTCAAGTTTCAAAAAGCTAGCACAAACCGTGTTTGATTTAGAATTCCAAACCCAGCTATCTATGTAGGAGAAAACATGGTGAAACCTAAAAATTCAAACTGTTACTGGAAACGAATGCTTCAACCTAGAAGAAAAAAAATTGGGCAGCAAAGTGGGATTAGTGAACTGATCATTACCACCAAGTATCATCAAGATTTGGTGAAAAAATGTTTGCTGAGATTTCAGCAAACTAGTATTTTTTTTTAAGCTTGGCAACCCCTTTCAAACGAAATGTTTTTCGCCAGTCTCTGCATGGGGTAGTTCAAGAAAAAACAAACCATAGAGAGAGAACTTAGAACTACTTCATTTGGTCACGTTTCAAGGAGCTAGCACACACCGTGTTTATTTAGATATCCAAACACAGCTATCTATGTACGCGAAAACAGAGTGAAACCAAAAAATTCAAACTGTTACTGGAAACGAATGCTTCAACCTAGAAGAATGAAAATTGGGCAGCAAAGTTGGACTAGTGTACTGATCATTACCACCAAGTATCATCAAGATTTGGTGAAAAAATGTTTGCTGAGATTTCAGCAAACTAGAGGTTTGCTGGAAGCTTGGCAACCCCTTTCAAACGAAAGTGATTATCGCCAGTCTCTGCATGGGGTACTTCAAGAGGAAACAAACCATAGAGATAGAACTTAGAACTACTTCATTTGGTCAAGTTTCAAGGAGCTAGCACAAACCGTGTTTGATTTAGAGTTTCAAACACATCTAACTATATAGCAGAAAACAGAGTGAAACCTAAAAATTCAAACTGTTACTGGAAACGAATGCTTCAACCTAGAAGAATAAAAATTGGGCAGCCAAGTGGGATTAGTGAACTGATCATTACCACCAAGTATCATCCAGATTTGGTGAAAAAATGTTTGCTGACATTTCAGCAAACTAGTAGTTTTTTGGAAGCTTGGCAACCCCTTTCAAACGAAAGTGTTTTTCGCCAGGCTCTGCATGGGGTACTTAAAGAAGAAACAACCATAGGTATAGAACTTAGAACTACTTCATTTGGTCAAGTTTCATGGAGCTAGCACAAACCGTGTTTGATTTAGAGTTTCAAACACATCTAACTATATAGCAGAAAACAGAGTGAAACCTAAAAATTCAAACTGTTACTGGAAACAAATGCTTCAACCTAGAAGAATAAAAATTAGGCAGCCAAGTGGGATTAGTCATCTGATCATTACCACCAAGTATCATCAAGATTTGGTGAAAAAATGTTTGCTGAGATTTCAGCAAACTAGTAGTTTTTTGGAAGCTTGGCAACACCTTTCAAACGAAAGTGTTTTTCGCCCGTCTCTGCATGGGGTATTTCAAGAGGAAACAAACCAAAGAGATAGAATTTAGAACTACTTTATTTGGTCAAGTTTCAAGGAGCGAGTACAAACCGTGTTTGATTTAGAATTCCAAACACAGCTATCTATGTAGGAGAAAACAGAGTGAAACCAAAAAATTCAAACTGTTACTGGAAATGAATGCTTCAACCTAGAAGAATAAAAATTGGGCAGCCAAGTGGATTAGTGAACTGATCATTACCACCAAGTATCATCAAGATTTGGTGAAAAAATGTTTGCTGAGATTTCAGCAAACTGGTAGTTTTTTGGAAGCTTGGCAACCCCTTTCAAACGAAAGTGTTTTTCGCCAGTCTCTGCATGGGGTACTTCAAGAGGAAACAAACCATAGAGATAGACCTTGGAACTACTTCATTTGGTCAAGTTTCAAGGAGCTAGCACAAATTGTGTTTGATTTAGAATTCCAAACACAGCTATCTATGTGGGAGAACACAGAGTGAAACCTAAAATTTCAAACTGTTACTTGAAACGAATGCTTCAACCTAGAAGAATGAAAATTGGGAAGCCAAGTGGGATTAGTGAACTGATCATTACCACCAAGTATCATCCAGATTTGGTGAAAAAATGTTTGCTGAGATTTCAGAAAACTAGTAGTTTTTTGGAAGCTTGGCAACCCCTTTCAAACGAAAGTGTTTCTCGCCAGTCTCTGCATGGGGTACTTCAAGAGAAAACAAACCATAGAGATAGAACTTAGAACTACTTCATTTGGTGAAGTTTCAAGGAGCTAGGACAAACCGAGTTTGATTTAGAATTCAAACCAAGCTATCTATGTAGGAGAAAACAGAGTGAAACCTAAAAATTCAAACTGTTACTGGAAACGAATGCTTCAAACTAGAAGAATAAAAATTGGGCAGCCATGTGGGCTTAGTGTACTGATCATTACCACCAAGTATCATCCAGATTTGGTGAAAAAATGTTTGCTGAGATTTCAGCAAACTAGTATTTTTTTGGAAGCTTGGCAACCCCTTTCAAACAAAAGTGTTTTTCGCCAGTCTCTGCATGGGGTACTTCAAGAGGAAACAATCCATAGAGAAGAACTTAGAACTACATCATTTGGTCAAGTTTCAAAGAGCTAGCATAAACCGTGTTTGATTTAGAATTCCAAACACAGCTATCTATGTAGGAGAAAACAGAGGGAAACCTAAAAATTCAAACTGTTACTGGAAACGAATGCTTCAACCTAGAAGAATAAAAATTGGCCAGCCAAATGCGCTTAGTGAACTGATCATTACCAGCAAGTATCATCAAGATTTGGTGAAAAAATGTTTGCTGAGATTTCAGCAAACTAGTAGTTTTTTGGAAGCTTGGCAACCCCTTTCAAACGAAAGTGTTTTTCGCCAGTCTCTGCATGGGGTACTTCAAGAAGAAACAAACCATAGAGATAGAACTTAGAACTACTTCATTTGGTCAAGTTTCAAAAAGCTAGCACAAACCGTGTTTGATTTAGAATTCCAAACCCAGCTATCTATGTAGGAGAAAACAGGGTGAAACCTCAAAATTCAAACTGTTACTGTAAACGAATGCTTCAACTTAGAAGAAAAAAAATTGGGCAGCCAAGTGGGATTAGTGAACTGATCATTACCACCAAGTATCATCAAGATTTGGTGAAAAAATGTTTGCTGAGATTTCAGCAAACTAGTATTTTTTTTTAAGCTTGGCAATCCCTTTCAAACGAAAGTGTTTTTCGCCAGTCTCTGCATGGGGTAGTTCAAGAAAAAACAAACCATAGAGAGAGAACTTAGAACTACTTCATTTGTTCAAGTTTCAAGGAGCTAGCACAAACCGTGTTTGATTTAGAGTTTCAAACACATCTAAATATATAGCAGAAAACAGAGTGAAACCTAAAAATTCAAAGTGTTAGTGGAAACGAACGCTTGATCCTAGATGAGTGAAAATTGGGCAGCCAAGTGGGATTAGTGAATTGATCATTACCACCAAGTATCATCAAGATTTGGTGAAAAAAATGTTTGCTGAGATTTCAGCAAACTAGAGGTTTGCTGGAAGCTTGGCAACCCCTTTCAAACGAAAGTGTTTTTCGCCAGTCTCTGCATGGGGTACTTCAAGAGGAAACAAACCATAGAGATACAACTTAGAACTACTTGATTTGGTCAAGTTTCAAGGAGCTAGCACAAACCGTGTTTATTTAGAATTCCAAACACAGCTATCTATGTAGGCGAAAACAGAGTGAAACCAAAAAATTCAAACTGTTACTGGAAACGAATGCTTCAACCTAGAAGAATAAAAATTGGGCAGCCAAGTGGGATTAGTGAACTGATCATTACCACCAAGTATCATCAAGATTTGGTGAAAAAATGTTTGCTGAGATTTCAGCAAACTAGTAGTTTTTTGGAAGCTTGGCAACCCCTTTCAAACGAAAGTGTTTTTAGCCAGTCTCTGCATGAGGTACTTAAAGAAGAAACAAACCATAGAGATAGAACTTAGAACTACTTCATTTGGTCAAGTTTCATGGAGCTAGCACAAACCGTGTTTGATTTAGAATTCCAACACAGCTATCTATGTAGGAGAAAACAGAGTGAAACCTAAAAATTCAAACTGTTACTGGAAACGAATGCTTCAACCTAGAAGAATACAAATTGGGCAGCCAAGTAGGATTAGGGAACTGATTATTACCACCAAGTATCATCAAGTTTAGGTGAAAAAAAGGTTGCTGAGATTTCAGCAAACTAGTAGTTTTTTGGAAGCTTGGCAACCCTTTTCAAACGAAAGTGTTTTTCGCCAGTCTCTACATGGGGAACTTCAAGAGGAAACAAACCAAAAAGATAGAACCTAGAACTACTTCATTTGGTCAAGTTTCATGGAGCTAGCACAAACCGTGTTTGATTTAGAGTTTCAAACACATCTAAATATATAGCAGTAAACAGAGTGAAACCTAAAAATTCAAACTGTTACTGGAAACGAATGCTTCAACCTAGAAGAATAAAAATTGGGCAGCCAAGTGGGATTAGTGAACTGATCATTACCACCAAGTATCATCAAGATTTGGTGAAAAAATGTTTGCTGAGATTTCAGCAAACTAGTAGTTTTTTGGAAGCTTGGCAACCCCTTTCAAACGAAAGTGTTTTTCGCCAGTCTCTGCATGGGGTACTTCAAGAAGAAACAAACCATAGAGATAGAACTTAGAACTACTTCATTTGGTCAAGTTTCAAAAAGCTAGCACAAACCGTGTTTGATTTAGAATTCCAAACCCAGCTATCTATGTAGGAGAAAACAGGGTGAAACCTAAAAATTCAAACTGTTACTGGAAACGAATGCTTCAACCTAGAAGAATAAAAATTGGGCAGCAAAGTGGGATTAGTGAACTGATCATTACCACCAAGTATCATCAAGATTTGGTGAAAAAATGTTTGCTGAGATTTCAGCAAACTAGAGGTTTGCTGGAAGCTTGGCAACCCCTTTCAAACGAAAGTGTTTTTCGCCAGTCTCTGCATGGGGTACTTCAAGAGGAAACAAACCATAGAGATAGAACTTAGAACTACTTCATTTGGTCAAGTTTCAAGGAGCTAGCACAAACCGTGTTTGATTTAGAGTTTCAAACACATCTAAGTATATAGCAGAAAAGAGAGTGAAACCTAAAAATTCAAAGTGTTAGGGGAAACGAACGCTTGATCCTAGATGAGTGAAAATTGGGCAGCCAAGTGGGATTAGTGAACTGATCATTACCACCAAGTATCATCAAGATTTGGTGATAAAATGTTTGCTGAGATTTCAGCAAACTAGAGGTTTGCTGGAAGCTTGGCAACCCCTTTCAAACGAAAGTGTTTTTCGCCAGTCTCTGCATGGGGTACTTCAAGAAGAAACAAACCATAGAGATAGAACTTAGAACTACTTCATTTGGTCAAGTTTCAAAAAGCTAGCACAAACCGTGTTTGATTTAGAATTCCAAACCCAGCTATCTATGTAGGAGAAAACATGGTGAAACCTAAAAATTCAAACTGTTACTGGAAACGAATGCTTCAACCTAGAAGAAAAAAAATTGGGCAGCAAAGTGGGATTAGTGAACTGATCATTACCACCAAGTATCATCAAGATTTGGTGAAAAAATGTTTGCTGAGATTTCAGCAAACTAGTATTTTTTTTTAAGCTTGGCAACCCCTTTCAAACGAAAGTGTTTTTCGCCAGTCTCTGCATGGGGTAGTTCAAGAAAAAACAAACCATAGAGAGAGAACTTAGAACTACTTCATTTGGTCACGTTTCAAGGAGCTAGCACACACCGTGTTTATTTAGATATCCAAACACAGCTATCTATGTACGCGAAAACAGAGTGAAACCAAAAAATTCAAACTGTTACTGGAAACGAATGCTTCAACCTAGAAGAATGAAAATTGGGCAGCAAAGTTGGACTAGTGTACTGATCATTACCACCAAGTATCATCAAGATTTGGTGAAAAAATGTTTGCTGAGATTTCAGCAAACTAGAGGATTGCTGGAAGCTTGGCAACCCCTTTCAAACAAAAGTGATTATCGCCAGTCTCTGCATGGGGTACTTCAAGAGGAAACAAACCATAGAGATAGAACTTAGAACTACTTCATTTGGTCAAGTTTCAAGGAGCTAGCACAAACCGTGTTTGATTTAGAGTTTCAAACACATCTAACTATATAGCAGAAAACAGAGTGAAACCTAAAAATTCAAACTGTTACTGGAAACGAATGCTTCAACCTAGAAGAATAAAAATTGGGCAGCCAAGTGGGATTAGTGAACTGATCATTACCACCAAGTATCATCCAGATTTGGTGAAAAAATGTTTGCTGACATTTCAGCAAACTAGTAGTTTTTTGGAAGCTTGGCAACCCCTTTCAAACGAAAGTGTTTTTCGCCAGGCTCTGCATGGGGTACTTAAAGAAGAAACAACCATAGGTATAGAACTTAGAACTACTTCATTTGGTCAAGTTTCATGGAGCTAGCACAAACCGTGTTTGATTTAGAGTTTCAAACACATCTAACTATATAGCAGAAAACAGAGTGAAACCTAAAAATTCAAACTGTTACTGGAAACAAATGCTTCAACCTAGAAGAATAAAAATTAGGCAGCCAAGTGGGATTAGTCATCTGATCATTACCACCAAGTATCATCAAGATTTGGTGAAAAAATGTTTGCTGAGATTTCAGCAAACTAGTAGTTTTTTGGAAGCTTGGCAACACCTTTCAAACGAAAGTGTTTTTCGCCCGTCTCTGCATGGGGTATTTCAAGAGGAAACAAACCAAAGAGATAGAACTTAGAACTACTTTATTTGGTCAAGTTTCAAGGAGCGAGTACAAACCGTGTTTGATTTAGAATTCCAAACACAGCTATCTATGTAGGAGAAAACAGAGTGAAACCAAAAAATTCAAACTGTTACTGGAAATGAATGCTTCAACCTAGAAGAATAAAAATTGGGCAGCCAAGTGGGATTAGTGAACTGATCATTACCACCAAGTATCATCAAGATTTGGTGAAAAAATGTTTGCTGAGATTTCAGCAAACTACTAGTTTTTGGAAGCTTGGCAACCCCTTTCAAACAAAAGTGTTTTTCGCCAGTCTCTGCATGGGGTACTTCAAGAGGAAACAAACCATAGAGATAGACCTTGGAACTACTTCATTTGGTCAAGTTTCAAGGAGCTAGCACAAATTGTGTTTGATTTAGAATTCCAAACACAGCTATCTATGTGGGAGAACACAGAGTGAAACCTAAAATTTCAAACTGTTACTTGAAACGAATGCTTCAACCTAGAAGAATGAAAATTGGGAAGCCAAGTGGGATTAGTGAACTGATCATTACCACCAAGTATCATCCAGATTTGGTGAAAAAATGTTTGCTGAGATTTCAGAAAACTAGTAGTTTTTTGGAAGCTTGGCAACCCCTTTCAAACGAAAGTGTTTCTCGCCAGTCTCTGCATGGGGTACTTCAAGAGAAAACAAACCATAGAGATAGAACTTAGAACTACTTCATTTGGTTAAGTTTCAAGGAGCTAGGACAAACCGAGTTTGATTTAGAATTCCAAACCAAGCTATCTATGTAGGAGAAAACAGAGTGAAACCTAAAAATTCAAACTGTTAATGGAAACGAATGCTTCAAAATAGAAGAATAAAAATTGGGCAGCCATGTGGGCTTAGTGTACTGATCATTACCACCAAGTATCATCCAGATTTGGTGAAAAAATGTTTGCTGAGATTTCAGCAAACTAGTATTTTTTTGGAAGCTTGGCAACCCCTTTCAAACAAAAGTGTTTTTCGCCAGTCTCTGCATGGGGTACTTCAAGAGGAAACAATCCATAGAGATAGAACTTAGAACTACTTCATTTGGTCAAGTTTCAAGAGCTAGCATAAACCGTGTTTGATTTAGAATTCCAAACACAGCTATCTATGTAGGAGAAAAAAGAGTGAATCCTAAAAATTCAAACTGTTACTGGAAACGAATGCTTCAACCTAGAAGAATAAAAATTTGCCAGCCAAATGCGCTTAGTGAACTGATCATTACCAGCAAGTATCATCAAGATTTGGTGAAAAAATGTTTGCTGAGATTTCAGCAAACTAGTAGTTTTTTGGAAGCTTGGCAACCCCTTTCAAACGAAAGTGTTTTTCGCCAGTCTCTGCATGGGGTACTTCAAGAAGAAACAAACCATAGAGATAGAACTTAGAACTACTTCATTTGGTCAAGTTTCAAAAAGCTAGCACAAACCGTGTTTGATTTAGAATTCCAAACCCAGCTATCTATGTAGGAGAAAACAGGGTGAAACCTAAAAATTCAAACTGTTACTGTAAACGAATGCTTCAACCTAGAAGAAAAAAAATTGGGCAGCCAAGTTTGATTAGTGAACTGATCATTACCACCAAGTATCATCAAGATTTGGTGAAAAAATGTTTGCTGAGATTTCAGCAAACTAGTATTTTTTTAAGCTTGGCAATCCCTTTCAAATGAAAGTGTTTTTCGCCAGTCTCTGCATGGGGTAGTTCAAGAAAAAACAAACCATAGAGAGAGAACTTAGAACTACTTCATTTGGTCAAGTTTCAAGGAGCTAGCACAAACCGTGTTTGATTTAGAGTTTCAAACACATCTAAATATATAGCAGAAAACAGAGTGAAACCTAAAAATTCAAAGTGTTAGTGGAAACGAACGCTTGATCCTAGATGAGTGAAAATTGGGCAGCCAAGTGGGATTAGTGAACTGATCATTACCACCAAGTATCATCAAGATTTGGTGAAAAAATGTTTGCTGAGATTTCAGCAAACTAGAGGTTTGCTGGAAGCTTGGCAACCCCTTTCAAACGAAAGTGTTTTTCGCCAGTCTCTGCATGGGGTACTTCAAGAGGAAACAAACCATAGAGATACAACTTAGAACTACTTCATTTGGTCAAGTTTCAAGGAGCTAGCACAAACCGTGTTTATTTAGAATTCCAAACACAGCTATCTATGTAGGCGAAAACAGAGTGAAACCAAAAAATTCAAACTGTTACTGGAAACGAATGCTTCAACCTAGAAGAATAAAAATTGGGCAGCCAAGTGGGATTAGTGAACTGATCATTACCACCAAGTATCATCAAGATTTGGTGAAAAAATGTTTGCTGAGATTTCAGCAAACTAGTAGATTTTGGAAGCTTGGCAACCCCTTTCAAACGAAAGTGTTTTTAGCCAGTCTCTGCATGAGGTACTTAAAGAAGAAACAAACCATAGAGATAGAACTTAGAACTACTTCATTTGGTCAAGTTTCATGGAGCTAGCACAAACCGTGTTTGATTTAGAATTCCAACACAGCTATCTATGTAGGAGAAAACAGAGTGAAACCTAAAAATTCAAACTGTTACTGGAAACGAATGCTTCAACCTAGAAGAATACAAATTGGGCAGCCAAGTGGGATTAGGGAACTGATTATTACCACCAAGTATCATCAAGTTTAGGTGAAAAAAAGGTTGCTGAGATTTCAGCAAACTAGTAGTTTTTTGGAAGCTTGGCAACCCTTTTCAAACGAAAGTGGTTTTCGCCAGTCTCTACATGGGGAACTTCAAGAGGAAACAAACCAAAAAGATAGAACCTAGAACTACTTCATTTGGTCAAGTTTCATGGAGCTAGCACAAACCGTGTTTGATTTAGAGTTTCAAACACATCTAAATATATAGCAGTAAACAGAGTGAAACCTAAAAATTCAAACTGTTACTGGAAACGAATGCTTCAACCTAGAAGAATAAAAATTGGGCAGCCAAGTGGGATTAGTGAACTGATCATTACCACCAAGTATCATCAAGATTTGGTGAAAAAATGTTTGCTGAGATTTCAGCAATCTAGTAGTTTTTTGGAAGCTTGGCAACCCCTTTCAAACGAAAGTGTTTTTCGCCAGTCTCTGCATGGGGTACTTCAAGAAGAAACAAACCATAGAGATAGAACTTAGAACTACTTCATTTGGTCAAGTTTCAAAAAGCTAGCACAAACCGTGTTTGATTTAGAATTCCAAACCCAGCTATCTATGTAGGTGAAAACAGGGTGAAACCTAAAAATTCAAACTGTTACTGGAAACGAATGCTTCAACCTAGAAGAAAAAAAATTGGGCAGCCAAGTGGGATTAGTGAACTGATCATTACCACCAAGTATCATCAAGATTTGGTGAAAAAATGTTTGCTGAGATTTCAGCAAACTAGTATTTTTTTTTAAGCTTGGCAACCCCTTTCAAACGAAAGTGTTTTTCGCCAGTCTCTGCATGGGGTAGTTCAAGAAAAAACAAACCATAGAGAGAGAACTTAGAACTACTTCATTTGGTCAAGTTTCAAGGAGCTAGCACAAACAGTGTTTGATTTAGAGTTTCAAACACATCTAAATATATAGCAGAAAACAGAGCGAAACCAAAAAATTCAAAGTGTTAGTGGAAACGAACGCTTGATCCTAGATGAGTGAAAATTGGGCAGCCAAGTGGGATTAGTGAACTGATCATTACCACCAAGTATCATCAAGATTTGGTGAAAAAATGTTTGCTGAGATTTCAGCAAACTAGAGGTTTGCTGGAAGCTTGGCAACCCCTTTCAAACGAAAGTGTTTTTCGCCAGTCTCTGCATGGGGTACTTCAGGAGGAAACAAACCATAGAGATAGAACTTAGAACTACTTCATTTGGTCAAGTTTCAAGGAGCTAGCACAAACCGTGTTTATTTAGATATCCAAACACAGCTATCTATGTAGGCGAAAACAGAGTGAAACCAAAAAATTCAAACTGTTACTGGAAACGAATGTTTCAACCTAGAAGAATAAAAATTGGGCAGCCAAGTGGGATTAGTGAACTGATCATTACCACCAAGTATCATCAAGATTTGGTGAAAAAATGTTTGCTGAGATTTCAGCAAACTAGTAGTTTTTTGGAAGCTTAGCAACCCCTTTCAAACGAAAGTGTTTTTCGCCAGGCTCTGCATGGGGTACTTAAAGAAGAAACAACCATAGGTATAGAACTTAGAACTACTTCATTTGGTCAAGTTTCATGGAGCTAGCACAAACCGTGTTTGATTTAGAGTTTCAAACACATCTAACTATATAGCAGAAAACAGAGTGAAACCTAAAAATTCAAACTGTTACTGGAAACAAATGCTTCAACCTAGAAGAATAAAAATTAGGCAGCCAAGTGGGATTAGTCATCTGATCATTACCACCAAGTATCATCAAGATTTGGTGAAAAAATGTTTGCTGAGATTTCAGCAAACTAGTAGTTTTTTGGAAGCTTGGCAACACCTTTCAAACGAAAGTGTTTTTCGCCCGTCTCTGCATGGGGTATTTCAAGAGGAAACAAACCAAAGAGATAGAACTTAGAACTACTTCATTTGGTCAAGTTTCAAGGAGCGAGTACAAACCGTGTTTGATTTAGAATTCCAAACACAGCTATCTATGTAGGAGAAAACAGAGTGAAACCAAAAAATTCAAACTGTTACTGGAAATGAATGCTTCAACCTAGAAGAATAAAAATTGGGCAGCCAAGTGGGATTAGTGAACTGATCATTACCACCAAGTATCATCAAGATTTGGTGAAAAAATGTTTGCTGAGATTTCAGCAAACTGGTAGTTTTTTGGAAGCATGGCAACACCTTTCAAACGAAAGTGTTTTTCGCCAGTCTCTACATGGTGAACTTCAAGAGGAAACAAACCAAAGAGATAGAACCTAGAACTACTTCATTTGGTCAAGTTTCATGGAGCTAGCACAAACCGTGTTTGATTTAGAGTTTCAAACCCATCTAAATATATAGCAGTAAACAGAGTGAAACCTAAAAATTCAAACTGTTACTGGAAACGAATGCTTCAACCTAGAAGAATAAAAATTGGGCAGCCAAGTGGGATTAGTGAACTGATCTTTACCACCAAGTATCATCCAGATTTGGTGAAAAATGTTTGCTGAGATTTCAGCAAACTAGTAGTTTTTTGGAAGCTTGGCAACCCCTTTCAAACGAAAGTGTTTTTCGCCCGTCTCTGCATGGGGTACTTCAAGAGGAAACAAACCATAGAGATAGAACTTAGAACTACTTCATTTGGTCAAGTTTCATGGAGCCAGCACAAACCGTGTTTGATTTAGAGTTTCAAACACATCTAACTATATAGCAGAAAACAGAGTGAAACCTAAAAATTCAAACTGTTACTAGAAACGAATGCTTCAACCTAGAAGAATAAAAATTGGGCAGCCAAGTGTTATTAGTGAACTGATCATTACAACCAAGTATCATCAAGATTTGGTGAATAAATGTTTGCTGAGATTTCAGCAAACTGGTAGTTTTTTGGAAGCTTGGCAACCCCTTTCAAACGAAAGTGTTTTTCGCCAGTCTCTGCATGGGGTACTTCAAGAGGAAACAAACCATACAGATAGAACTTAGAACTACTTCATTTGGTCAAGTTTCAAGGAGCTAGCACAAACCGTGTTTGATTTAGAATTCCAAACACAGCTATCTATGTAGGAGAAAACAGAGTCAAACCTAAAAATTCAAACTGTTACTGGAAACGAATGCTTCAACCTAGAAGAATAAAAATTGGGCAGCCAAGTGGGATTAGTGAACTGATCATTAAAACCAAGTATCATCAAGATTTGGTGAAAAAATGCTTGCTGAGATTTCAGCAAACTAGTAGTTTTTTGGAAGCTTGGCAACCCCTTTCAAACGAAAGTGTTTTTCGCAAGTCTCTGCATGGGGTTCTCCAAGAGGAAACAAACCATACAGATAGAACTTAGAACTACTTCATTTGGTCAAGTTTCATGGAGCTAGCACAAACCATGTTTGATTTAGAGTTTCAAACACATCTAACTATATAGCAGAAAACAGAGTGAAACCTAAAAATTCAAACTGTTACTGGAAACGAATGCTTCAACCTAGAAAAAAAAAATTGGGCAGCCAAGTGGGCTTATTGAACTGATCATTACCACCAAGTATCATCAAGATTTGGTGAAAAAATGCTTGCTGAGATTTCAGCAAACTAGTATTTTTTTGGAAGCTTGGCAACCCCTTTCAAACAAAAGTGTTTTTCGCCAGTCTCTGCATGGGGTACTTCAAGAGGAAACAATCCATAGAGATAGAACTTAGAACTACTTCATTTGGTCAAGTTTCAAGAGCTAGCATAAACCGTGTTTTATTTATAATTCCAAACACAGCTATCTATGTAGGAGAAAACAGAGTGAAACCTAAAAATTCAAACTGTTACTGGAAACGAATGCTTCAACCTAGAAGAATAAAAATTGGCCAGACAAATGCGCTTAGTGAACTGATCATTACCAGCAAGTATCATCAAGATTTGGTGAAAAAATGTTTGCTGAGATTTCAGCAAACTAGTAGTTTTTTGGAAGCTTGGCAACCCCTTTCAAACGAAAGTGTTTTTCGCCAGTATCTGCATGGGGTACTTCAAGAAGAAACAAACCATAGAGATAGAACTTAGAACTACTTCATTTGGTCAAGTTTCAAAAAGCTAGCACAAACCGTGTTTGATTTAGAGTTTCAAACACATCTAACTATATAGCAGAAAACAGAGTGAAACCAAAAAATTCAAACTGTTACTGGAAACGAATGCTTCAACCTAGAAGAATGAAAATTGGGCAGCCAAGTTGGACTAGTGTACTGATCATTACCACCAAGTATCATCAAGATTTGGTGAAAAAAAGTTTGCTGAGATTTCAGCAAACTAGAGGTTTGCTGGAAGCTTGGCAACCCCTTTCAAACGAAAGTGATATTCGCCAGTCTCTGCATGGGGTACTTCAAGAGGAAACAAACCATAGAGATAGAACTTAGAACTACTTCATTTGGTCAAGTTTCAAGGAGCTAGCACAAACCGTGTTTGATTTAGAGTTTCAAACACATCTAACTATATAGCAGAAAACAGAGTGAAACCTAAAAATTCAAACTGTTACTGGAAACGAATGCTTCAACCTAGAAGAATAAAAATTGGGCAGCCAAGTGGGATTAGTGAACTGATCATTACCACCAAGTATCATCCAGATTTGGTGAAAAAATGTTTGCTGAGATTTCAGCAAACTAGTAGTTTTTTGGAAGCTTGGCAACCCCTTTCAAACGAAAGTGTTTTTCGCCAGGCTCTGCATGGGGTACTTAAAAAGAAACAACCATAGGTATAGAACTTAGAACTACTTCATTTGGTCAAGTTTCATGGAGCTAGCACAAACCGTGTTTGATTTAGAGTTTCAAACATATCTAACTATATAGCAGAAAACAGAGTGAAACCTAAAAATTCAAACTGTTACTGGAAACAAATGCTTCAACCTAGAAGAATAAAAATTAGGCAGCCAAGTGGGATTAGTCATCTGATCATTACCACCAAGTATCATCAAGATTTGGTGAAAAAATGTTTGCTGAGATTTCAGCAAACTAGTAGTTTTTTGGAAGCTTGGCAACACCTTTCAAACGAAAGTGTTTTTCGCCCGTCTCTGCATGGGGTATTTCAAGAGGAAACAAACCAAAGAGATAGAACTTAGAACTACTTCATTTGGTCAAGTTTCAAGGAGCGAGTACAAACCGTGTTTGATTTAGAATTCCAAACACAGCTATCTATGTAGGAGAAAACAGAGTGAAACCAAAAAATTCAAACTTTACTGGAAATGAATGCTTCAACCTAGAAGAATAAAAATTGGGCAGCCAAGTGGGATTAGTGAACTGATCATTACCACCAAGTATCATCAAGATTTGGTGAAAAAATGTTTGCTGAGATTTCAGCAAACTGGTAGTTTTTTGGAAGCATGGCAACACCTTTCAAACGAAAGTGTTTTTCGCCAGTCTCTACATGGTGTACTTCAAGAGGAAACAAACCAGAGAGATAGAACCTAGAACTACTTTATTTGGTCAAGTTTCATGGAGCTAGCACAAACCGTGTTTGATTTAGAGTTTCAAACCCATCTAAATATATAGCAGTAAACAGAGTGAAACCTAAAAATTCAAACTGTCACTGGAAACGAATGCTTCAACCTAGAAGAATAAAAATTGGGCAGCCAAGTGGGATTAGTGAACTGATCTTTACCACCAAGTATCATCCAGATTTGGTGAAAAATGTTTGCTGAGATTTCAGCAAACTAGTTGTTTTTTGGAAGCTTGGCAACCCCTTTCAAACGAAAGTGTTTTTCGCCCGTCTCTGCATGGGGTACTTCAAGAGGAAACAAACCATCGAGATAGAACTTAGAACTACTTCATTTGGTCAAGTTTCATGGAGGTAGCACAAACCGTGTTTGATTTAGAGTTTCAAACACATCTAACTATATAGCGGAAAACAGAGTGAAACCTAAAAATTCAAACTGTTACTGGAAACGAATGCTTCAACCTAGAGGAATAAAAATTGGGCAGCCAAGTGTTATTAGTGAACTGATCATTACAACCAAGTATCATCAAGATTTGGTGAATAAATGTTTGCTGAGATTTCAGCAAACTGGTAGTTTTTTGGAAGCTTGGCAACCCCTTTCATACAAAAGTGATTTTCGCCAGTCTCTGCATGGGGTACTTCAAGAGGAAACAAACCATAGAGATAGAACTTAGAACTACTTCATTTGGTCAAGTTTCAAGGAGCTAGCACAAACCGTGTTTGATTTAGAATTCCAAACACAGCTATCTATGTAGGAGAAAACAGAGTCAAACCTAAAAATTCAAACTGTTACTGGAAACGAATGCTTCAACCTAGAAGAATATAAATTGGGCAGCCAAGTGGGATTAGTGAACTGATCATTACCACCAAGTATCATCAAGATTTGGTGAAAAAATGCTTGCTGAGATTTCAGCAAACTAGTAGTTTTTTTAAGCTTGGCAACCCCTTTCAAACGAAAGTGTTTTTCGCAAGTCTCTGCATGGGGTTCTCCAAGAGGAAACAAACCATACAGATAGAACTTAGAACTACTTCATTTGGTCAAGTTTCATGGAGCTAGCACAAACCATTTTTGATTTAGAGTTTCAAACACATCTAACTATATAGCAGAAAACAGAGTGAAACCTAAAAATTCAAACTGTTACTGGAAACGAATGCTTCAACCTAGAAAAAAAAAATTGGGCAGCCAAGTGGGCTTATTGAACTGATCATTACCACCAAGTATCATCAAGATTTGGTGAAAAAATGTTTGCTAAGATTTCAGCAAACTAGTATTTTTTTGGAAGCTTGGCAACCCCTTTCAAACAAAAGTGTTTTTCGCCAGTCTCTGCATGGGGTACTTCAAGAGGAAACAATCCATAGAGATAGAACTTAGAACTACTTCATTTGGTCAAGTTTCAAGAGCTAGCATAAACCGTGTTTGATTTATAATTCCAAACACAGCTATCTATGTAGGAGAAAACAGAGTGAAACCTAAAAATTCAAACTGTTACTGGAAACGAATGCTTCAACCTAGAAGAATAAAAATTGGCCAGCCAAATGTGCTTAGTGAACTGATCATTACCAGCAAGTACCATCAAGATTTGGTGAAAAAATGTTTGCTGAGATTTCAGCAAACTAGTAGTTTTTTGGAAGCTTGGCAACCCCTTTCAAACGAAAGTGTTTTTCGCCAGTCTCTGCATGGGGTACTTCAAGAAGAAACAAACCATAGAGATAGAACTTAGAACTACTTCATTTGGTCAAGTTTCAAAAAGCTAGCACAAACCGTGTTTGATTTAGAATTCCAAACCCAGCTATCTATGTAGGAGAAAACAGGGTGAAACCTAAAAATTCAAACTGTTACTGTAAACGAATGCTTCAACCTAGAAGAAAAAAAATTGGGCAGCCAAGTGGGATTAGTGAACTGATCATTACCACCAAGTATCATCAAGATTTGGTGAAAAAATGTTTGCTGAGATTTCAGCAAACTAGTATTTTTTTTTAAGCTTGGCAACCCATTTCAAACGAAAGTGTTTTTCGCCAGTCTCTGCATGGGGTAGTTCAAGAAAAAACAAACCATAGAGAGAGAACTTAGAACTACTTCATTTGGTCAAGTTACAAGGAGGTAGCACAAACCGTGTTTGATTTAGAGTTTCAAACATATCTAAATATATAGCAGAAAACAGAGTGAAACCTAAAAATTCAAAGTGTTAGTGGAAACGAACGCTTGATCCTAGATGAGTGAAAATTGGGCAGCCAAGTGGGATTAGTGAACTGATCATTACCACCAAGTATCATCAAGATTTGGTGAAAAAATGTTTGCTGAGATTTCAGCAAACTAGAGGTTTGCTGGAAGCTTGGCAACCCCTTTCAAACGAAAGTGTTTTTCGCCAGTCTCTGCATGGGGTACTTCAAGAGGAAACAAACCATAGAGATACAACTTAGAACTACTTCATTTGGTCAAGTGTCAAGGAGCTAGCACAAACCGTGTTTATTTAGAATTCCAAACACAGCTATCTATGTAGGCGAAAACAGAGTGAAACCAAATAATTCAAACTGTTACTGGAAACGAATGCTTCAACCTAGAAGAATAAAAATTGGGCAGCCAAGTGGGATTAGTGAACTGATCATTACCACCAAGTATCATCAAGATTTGGTGAAAAAATGTTTGCTGAGATTTCAGCGAACTAGTAGTTTTTTGGAAGCTTGGCAACCCCTTTCAAACGAAAGTGTTTTTCGCCAGTCTCTGCATGGGGAACTTCAAGAAGAAACAAACCATAGAGATAGAACTTATAACTACTTCATTTGGTCAAGTTTCAAAAAGCTAGCACAAACCGTGTTTGATTTGAATTCCAAACCCAGCTATCTATGTAGGAGAAAACAGGGTGAAACCTAAAAATTCAAACTGTTACTGGAAACGAATGCTTCAACCTAGAAGAAAAAAAATTGGGCAGCAAAGTGGGATTAGTGAACTGATCATTACCACCAAGTATCATCAAGATTTGGTGAAAAAATGATTGCTGAGATTTCAGCAAACTAGTATTTTTTTTTAAGCTTGGCAACCCCTTTCAAACGAAAGTGTTTTTCGCCAGTCTATGCATGGGGTAGTTCAAGAAAAAACAAACCATAGAGAGAGAACTTAGAACTACTTCATTGGTCAAGTTTCAAGGAGCTAGCACAAACCGTGTTTGGTTTATAGTTTCAAACACATCTAAGTATATAGCAGAAAACAGAGTGAAACCTAAGAATTCAAAGTGTTAGTGGAAACGAACGCTTGATCCTAGATGAGTGAAAATTGGGCAGTCAAGTGGGATTAGTGAACTGATCATTACCACCAAGTATCATCAAGATTTGGTGAAAAAATGTTTGCTGAGATTTCAGCAAACTAGAGGTTTGCTGGAAGCTTGGCAACCCCTTTCAAACGAAAGTGTTTTTTGCCAGTCTCTGCATGGGGTACTTCAAGAGGAAACAAACCATAGAGATAGAACTGAGAACTACTTCATTTGGTCAAGTTTCAAGGAGCTAGAACAAACCGTGTTTGATTTAGAGTTTCAAACACATCTAACTATATAGCAGAAAACAGAGTGAAACCTAAAAATTCAAACTGTTACTGGAAACGAATGCTTCAACCTAGAAGAATAAAAATTTGGCAGCCAAGTGGGATTAGTGAACTGATCATTACCACCAAGTATCATCAAGATTTGGTGAAAAAATGTTTGCTGAGATTTCAGCAAACTAGTAGTTTTTTGGAAGCTTGGCAACCCCTTTCAAACGAAAGTGTTTTTCGCCAGTCTCTGCATGGGGTACTTCAAGAAGAAACAAACCATAGAGATAGAACTTAGAACTACTTCATTTGGTCAAGTTTCAAAAAGCTAGCACAAACCGTGTTTGATTTAGAATTCCAAACCCAGCTATCTATGTAGGAGAAAACAGGGTGAAACCTAAAAATTCAAACTGTTACTGTAAACGAATGCTTCAACTTAGAAGAAAAAAAATTGGGCAGCCAAGTGGGATTAGTGAACTGATCATTACCACCAAGTATCATCAAGATTTGGTGAAAAAATGTTTGCTGAGATTTCAGCAAACTAGTATTTTTTTTTAAGCTTGGCAATCCCTTTCAAACGAAAGTGTTTTTCGCCAGTCTCTGCATTGGGTAGTTCAAGAAAAAACAAACCATAGAGAGAGAACTTAGAACTACTTCATTTGGTCAAGTTTCAAGGAGCTAGCACAAACCGTGTTTGATTTAGAGTTTCAAACACATCTAAATATATAGCAGAAAACAGAGTGAAACCTAAAAATTCAAAGTGTTAGTGGAAACGAACGCTTGATCCTAGATGAGTGAAAATTGGGCAGCCAAGTGGGATTAGTGAATTGATCATTACCACCAAGTATCATCAAGATTTGGTGAAAAAATGTTTGCTGAGATTTCAGCAAACTAGAGGTTTGCTGGAAGCTTGGCAACCCCTTTCAAACGAAAGTGTTTTTCGCCAGTCTCTGCATGGGGTACTTCAAGAGGAAACAAACCATAGAGATACAACTTAGAACTACTTGATTTGGTCAAGTTTCAAGGAGCTAGCACAAACCGTGTTTATTTAGAATTCCAAACACAGCTATCTATGTAGGCGAAAACAGAGTGAAACCAAAAAATTCAAACTGTTACTGGAAACGAATGCTTCAACCTAGAAGAATAAAAATTGGGCAGCCAAGTGGGATTAGTGAACTGATCATTACCACCAAGTATCATCAAGATTTGGTGAAAAAATGTTTGCTGAGATTTCAGCAAACTAGTAGTTTTTTGGAAGCTTGGCAACCCCTTTCAAACGAAAGTGTTTTTAGCCAGTCTCTGCATGAGGTACTTAAAGAAGAAACAAACCATAGAGATAGAACTTAGAACTACTTCATTTGGTCAAGTTTCATGGAGCTAGCACAAACCGTGTTTGATTTAGAGTTTCAAACACATCTAAATATATAGCAGTAAACAGAGTGAAACGTAAAAATTCAAACTGTTACTGGAAACGAATGCTTCAACCTAGAAGAATAAAAATTGGGCAGCCAAGTGGGATTAGTGAACTGATCATTACCACCAAGTATCATCCAGATTTGGTGAAAAAATGTTTGCTGAGATTTCAGCAAACTAGTAGTTTTTTGGAAGCTTGGCAACCCCTTTCAAACGAAAGTGTTTTTCGCCAGTCTCTGCATGGGGTACTTCAAGAAGAAACAAACCATAGAGATAGAACTTAGAACTACTTCATTTGGTCAAGTTTCAAAAAGCTAGCACAAACCGTGTTTGATTTAGAATTCCAAACCCAGCTATCTATGTAGGAGAAAACAGGGTGAAACCTAAAAATTCAAACTGTTACTGGAAACGAATGCTTCAACCTAGAAGAAAAAAAATTGGGCAGCCAAGTGGGATTAGTGAACTGATCATTACCACCAAGTATCATCAAGATTTGGTGAAAAAATGTTTGCTGAGATTTCAGCAAACTAGTATTTTTTTTTAACCTTTCAACCCCTTTCAAACGAAAGTGTTTTTCGCCAGTCTCTGCATGGGGTAGTTCAAGAAAAAACAAACCATAGAGAGAGAACTTAGAACTACTTCATTTGGTCAAGTTTCAAGGAGCTAGCACAAACCGTGTTTGATTTAGAGTTTCAAACACATCTAAATATATAGCAGAAAACAGAGCGAAACCTAAAAATTCAAAGTGTTAGTGGAAACGAACGCTTGATCCTAGATGAGTGAAAATTGGGCAGCCAAGTGGGATTAGTGAACTGATCATTACCACCAAGTATCATCAAGATTTGGTGAAAAAATGTTTGCTGAGATTTCAGCAAACTAGATGTTTGCTGGAAGCTTGGCAACCCCTTTCAAACGAAAGTGTTTTTCGCCAGTCTCTGCATGGGGTACTTCAAGAGGAAACAAACCATAGAGATAGAACTTAGAACTACTTCATTTGGTCAAGTTTCAAGGAGCTAGCACAAACCGTGTTTGATTTAGAGTTTCAAACACATCTAAGTATATAGCAGAAAACAGAGTGAAACCTAAAAATTCAAAGTGTTAGGGTAAACGAACGCTTGATCCTAGATGAGTGAAAATTGGGCAGCCAAGTGGGATTAGTGAACTGATCATTACCACCAAGTATCATCAAGATTTGGTGATAAAATGTTTGCTGAGATTTCAGCAAACTAGAGGTTTGCTGGAAGCTTGGCAACCCCTTTCAAACGAAAGTGTTTTTCGCCAGTCTCTGCATGGGGTACTTCAAGAAGAAACAAACCATAGAGATAGAACTTAGAACTACTTCATTTGGTCAAGTTTCAAAAAGCTAGCACAAACCGTGTTTGATTTAGAATTCCAAACCCAGCTATCTATGTAGGAGAAAACAGGGTGAAACCTAAAAATTCAAACTGTTACTGGAAACGAATGCTTCAACCTAGAAGAAAAAAAATTGGGCAGCAAAGTGGGATTAGTGAACTGATCATTACCACCAAGTATCATCAAGATTTGGTGAAAAAATGTTTGCTGAGATTTCAGCAAACTAGTATTTTTTTTTAAGCTTGGCAACCCCTTTCAAACGAAAGTGTTTTTCGCCAGTCTCTGCATGGGGTAGTTCAAGAAAAAACAAACCATAGAGAGAGAACTTAGAACTACTTCATTTGGTCAAGTTTCAAGGAGCTAGAACAAACCGTGTTTGATTTAGAGTTTCAAACACATCTAAGTATATAGCAGAAAACAGAGTGAAACCTAAAAATTCAAAGTGTTAGTGGAAACGAACGCTTGATCCTAGATGAGTGAAAATTGGGCAGCCAAGTGGGATTAGTGAACTGACCATTACCACCAAGTATCATCAAGATTTGGTGAAAAAATGTTTGCTGAGATTTCAGCAAACTAGAGGTTTGCTGGAAGCTTGGCAACCCCTTTCAAACGAAAGTGTTTTTCGCCAGTCTCTGCATGGGGTACTTTAAGAGGAAACAAACCATAGAGATAGAACTTAGAACTACTTCATTTGGTCAAGTTTCAAGGAGCTAGCAAAAACCGTGTTTATTTAGATATCCAAACACAGCTATCTATGTAGGCGAAAACAGAGTGAAACCAAAAAATTCAAACTGTTACTGGAAACGAATGCTTCAACCTAGAAGAATGAAAATTGGGCAGCCAAGTTGGACTAGTGTACTGATCATTACCACCAAGTATCATCAAGATTTGGTGAAAAAATGTTTGCTGAGATTTCAGCAAACTAGAGGTTTGCTGGAAGCTTGGCAACCCCTTTCAAACGAAAGTGATTTTCGCCAGTCTCTGCATGGGGTACTTCAAGAGGAAACAAACCATAGAGATAGAACTTAGAACTACTTCATTTGGTCAAGTTTCAAGGAGCTAGCACAAACCGTGTTTGATTTAGAGTTTCAAACACATCTAACTATATAGCAGAAAACAGAGTGAAACCTAAAAATTCAAACTGTTACTGGAAACGAATGCGTCAACCTAGAAGAATAAAAATTGGGCAGCCAAGTGGGATTAGTGAACTGATCATTACCACCAAGTATCATCCAGATTTGGTGAAAAAATGTTTGCTGAGATTTCAGCAAACTAGTAGTTTTTTGGAAGCTTGGCAACCCCTTTCAAACGAAAGTGTTTTTCGCCAGGCTCTGCATGGGGTACTTAAAGAAGAAACAACCATAGGTATAGAATTTAGAACTACTTCATTTGGTCAAGTTTCATGGAGCTAGCACAAACCGTGTTTGATTTAGAGTTTCAAACACATCTAACTATATAGCAGAAAACAGAGTGAAACCTAAAAATTCAAACTGTTACTGGAAATGAATGCTTCAACCTAGAAGAATAAAAATTGGGCAGCCAAGTGGGATTAGTGAACTGATCATTACCACCAAGTATCATCAAGATTTGGTGAAAAAATGTTTGCTGAGATTTCAGCAAACTGGTAGTTTTTTGGAAGCTTGGCAACCCCTTTCAAACGAAAGTGTTTTTCGCCAGTCTCTGCATGGGGTACTTCAAGAGGAAACAAACCATAGAGATAGAACTTGGAACTACTTCATTTGGTCAAGTTTCAAGGAGCTAGCACAAATTGTGTTTGATTTAGAATTCCAAACACAGCTATCTATGTGGGAGAACACAGAGTGAAACCTAAAATTTCAAACTGTTACTGGAAACGAATGCTTCAACCTAGAAGAATGAAAATTGGGAAGCCAAGTGGGATTAGTGAACTGATCATTACCACCAAGTATCATCCAGATTTGGTGAAAAAATGTTTGCTGAGATTTCAGAAAACTAGTAGTTTTTTGGAAGCTTGGCAACCCCTTTCAAACGAAAGTGTTTCTCGCCAGTCTCTGCATGGGGTACTTCAAGAGAAAACAAACCATAGAGATAGAACTTAGAACTACTTCATTTGGTGAAGTTTTAAGGAGCTAGGACAAACCGAGTTTGATTTAGAATTCCAAACACAGCTATCTATGTAGGAGAAAACAGAGTGAAACCTAAAAATTCAAACTGTTACTGGAAACGAATGCTTCAAACTAGAAGAATAAAAATTGGGCAGCCATGTGGGCTTAGTGTACTGATCATTACCACCAAGTATCATCCAGATTTGGTGAAAAAATGTTTGCTGAGATTTCAGCAAACTAGTATTTTTTTGGAAGCTTGGCAACCCCTTTCAAACAAAAGTGTTTTTCGCCAGTCTCTGCATGGGGTACTTCAAGAGGAAACAATCCATAGAGATAGAACTTAGAACTACTTCATTTGGTCAAGTTTCAAGAACTAGCATAAACCGTGTTTGTTTTAGAATTCCAAACACAGCTATCTATGTAGGAGAAAACAGAGTGAAACCTAAAAATTCAAACTGTTACTGGAAACGAATGCTTCAACCTAGAAGAATAAAAATTTGCCAGCCAAATGCGCTTAGTGAACTGATCATTACCAGCAAGTATCATCAAGATTTGGTGAAAAAATGTTTGCTGAGATTTCAGCACACTAGTAGTTTTTTGGAAGCTTGGCAACCCCTTTCAAACGAAAGTGTTTTTCGCCAGTCTCTGCATGGGGTACTTCAAGAAGAAACAAACCATAGAGATAGAACTTAGAACTACTTCATTTGGTCAAGTTTCAAAAAGCTAGCACAAACCGTGTTTGATTTAGAATTCCAAACCCAGCTATCTATGTAGGAGAAAACAGGGTGAAACCTAAAAATTCAAACTGTTACTGTAAACGAATGCTTCAACCTAGAAGAAAAAAAATTGGGCAGCCAAGTGGGATTAGTGAACTGATCATTACCACCAAGTATCATCAAGATTTGGTGAAAAAATGTTTGCTGAGATTTCAGCAAACTAGTATTTTTTTTTAAGCTTGGCAATCCCTTTCAAACGAAAGTGTTTTTCGCCAGTCTCTGCATGGGGTAGTTCAAGAAAAAACAAACCATAGAGAGAGAACTTAGAACTACTTCATTTGGTCAAGTTTCAAGGAGCTAGCACAAACCGTGTTTGATTTAGAGTTTCAAACACATCTAAATATATAGCAGAAAACAGAGTGAAACCTAAAAATTCAAAGTGTTAGTGGAAACGAACGCTTGATCCTAGATGAGTTAAAATTGGGCAGCCAAGTGGGATTAGTGAACTGATCATTACCACCAAGTATCATCAAGATTTGGTGAAAAAATGTTTGCTGAGATTTCAGCAAACTAGAGGTTTGCTGGAAGCTTGGCAACCCCTTTCAAACGAAAGTGTTTTTCGCCAGTCTCTGCATGGGGTACTTCAAGAGGAAACAAACCATACAGATACAACTTAGAACTACTTCATTTGGTCAAGTTTCAAGGAGCTAGCACAAACCGTGTTTATTTAGAATTCCAAACACAGCTATCTATGTAGGCGAAAACAGAGTGAAACCAAAAAATTCAAACTGTTACTGGAAACGAATGTTTCAACCTAGAAGAATAAAAATTGGGCAGCCAAGTGGGATTAGTGAACTGATCATTACCACCAAGTATCATCAAGATTTGGTGAAAAAATGTTTGCTGAGATTTCAGCAAACTAGTAGTTTTTTGGAAGCTTGGCAACCCCTTTCAAACGAAAGTGTTTTTAGCCAGTCTCTGCATGAGGTACTTAAAGAAGAAACAAACCATAGAGATAGAACTTAGAACTACTTCATTTGGTCAAGTTTCATGGAGCTAGCACAAACCGTGTTTGATTTAGAATTCCAACACAGCTATCTATGTAGGAGAAAACAGAGTGAAACCTAAAAATTCAAACTGTTACTGGAAACGAATGCTTCAACCTAGAAGAATACAAATTGGGCAGCCAAGTGGGATTAGGGAACTGATTATTACCACCAAGTATCATCAAGTTTAGGTGAAAAAAAGGTTGCTGAGATTTCAGCAAACTAGTAGTTTTTTGGAAGCTTGGCAACCCTTTTCAAACGAAAGTGTTTTTCGCCAGTCTCTACATGGGGAACTTCATGAGGAAACAAACCAAAAAGATAGAACCTAGAACTACTTCATTTGGTCAAGTTTCATGGAGCTAGCACAAACCGTGTTTGATTTAGAGTTTCAAACACATCTAAATATATCGCAGTAAACAGAGTGAAACCTAAAAATTCAAACTGTTACTGGAAACGAATGCTTCAACCTAGAAGAATAAAAATTGGGCAGCCAAGTGGGATTAGTGAACTGATCATTACCACCAAGTATCATCCAGATTTGGTGAAAAAATGTTTGCTGAGATTTCAGCAAACTAGTAGTTTTTTGGAAGCTTGGCAACCCCTTTCAAACGAAAGTGTTTTTCGCCAGGCTCTGCATGGGATACTTAAAGAAGAAACAACCATAGGTATAGAATTTAGAACTACTTCATTTGGTCAAGTTTCATGGAGCTAGCACAAACCGTGTTTGATTTAGAGTTTCAAACACATCTAACTATATAGCAGAAAACAGAGTGAAACCTAAAAATTCAAACTGTTACTGGAAATGAATGCTTCAACCTAGAAGAATAAAAATTGGGCAGCCAAGTGGGATTAGTGAACTGATCATTACCACCAAGTATCATCAAGATTTGGTGAAAAAATGTTTGCTGAGATTTCAGCAAACTGGTAGTTTTTTGGAAGCTTGGCAACCCCTTTCAAACGAAAGTGTTTTTCGCCAGTCTCTGCATGGGGTACTTCAAGAGGAAACAAACCATAGAGATAGAACTTGGAACTACTTCATTTGGTCAAGTTTCAAGGAGCTAGCACAAATTGTGTTTGATTTAGAATTCCAAACACAGCTATCTATGTGGGAGAACACAGAGTGAAACCTAAAATTTCAAACTGTTACTGGAAACGAATGCTTCAACCTAGAAGAATGAAAATTGGGAAGCCAAGTGGGATTAGTGAACTGATCATTACCACCAAGTATCATCCAGATTTGGTGAAAAAATGTTTGCTGAGATTTCAGAAAACTAGTAGTTTTTTGGAAGCTTGGCAACCCCTTTCAAACGAAAGTGTTTCTCGCCAGTCTCTGCATGGGGTACTTCAAGAGAAAACAAACCATAGAGATAGAACTTAGAACTACTTCATTTGGTGAAGTTTTAAGGAGCTAGGACAAACCGAGTTTGATTTAGAATTCCAAACACAGCTATCTATGTAGGAGAAAACAGAGTGAAACCTAAAAATTCAAACTGTTACTGGAAACGAATGCTTCAAACTAGAAGAATAAAAATTGGGCAGCCATGTGGGCTTAGTGTACTGATCAT
The DNA here is from genome assembly GCF_048772815.1 of Callospermophilus lateralis. Lineage (NCBI taxonomy): Eukaryota > Metazoa > Chordata > Mammalia > Rodentia > Sciuridae > Callospermophilus > Callospermophilus lateralis. The sequence continues at coordinate 23,814 of NW_027515058.1, read as the reverse complement.
TACCACCAAGTATCATCCAGATTTGGTGAAAAAATGTTTGCTGAGATTTCAGCAAACTAGTATTTTTTTGGAAGCTTGGTAATCCCTTTCAAACAAAAGTGTTTTTCGCCAGTCTCTGCATGGGGTACTTCAAGAGGAAACAATCCATAGAGATAGAACTTAGAACTACTTCATTTGGTCAAGTTTCAAGAACTAGCATAAACCGTGTTTGTTTTAGAATTCCAAACACAGCTATCTATGTAGGAGAAAACAGAGTGAAACCTAAAAATTCAAACTGTTACTGGAAACGAATGCTTCAACCTAGAAGAATAAAAATTTGCCAGCCAAATGCGCTTAGTGAACTGATCATTACCAGCAAGTATCATCAAGATTTGGTGAAAAAATGTTTGCTGAGATTTCAGCACACTAGTAGTTTTTTGGAAGCTTGGCAACCCCTTTCAAACGAAAGTGTTTTTCGCCAGTCTCTGCATGGGGTACTTCAAGAAGAAACAAACCATAGAGATAGAACTTAGAACTACTTCATTTGGTCAAGTTTCAAAAAGCTAGCACAAACCGTGTTTGATTTAGAATTCCAAACCCAGCTATCTATGTAGGAGAAAACAGGGTGAAACCTAAAAATTCAAACTGTTACTGTAAACGAATGCTTCAACCTAGAAGAAAAAAAATTGGGCAGCCAAGTGGGATTAGTGAACTGATCATTACCACCAAGTATCATCAAGATTTGGTGAAAAAATGTTTGCTGAGATTTCAGCAAACTAGTATTTTTTTTTAAGCTTGGCAATCCCTTTCAAACGAAAGTGTTTTTCGCCAGTCTCTGCATGGGGTAGTTCAAGAAAAAACAAACCATAGAGAGAGAACTTAGAACTACTTCATTTGGTCAAGTTTCAAGGAGCTAGCACAAACCGTGTTTGATTTAGAGTTTCAAACACATCTAAATATATAGCAGAAAACAGAGTGAAACCTAAAAATTCAAAGTGTTAGTGGAAACGAACGCTTGATCCTAGATGAGTTAAAATTGGGCAGCCAAGTGGGATTAGTGAACTGATCATTACCACCAAGTATCATCAAGATTTGGTGAAAAAATGTTTGCTGAGATTTCAGCAAACTAGAGGTTTGCTGGAAGCTTGGCAACCCCTTTCAAACGAAAGTGTTTTTCGCCAGTCTCTGCATGGGGTACTTCAAGAGGAAACAAACCATACAGATACAACTTAGAACTACTTCATTTGGTCAAGTTTCAAGGAGCTAGCACAAACCGTGTTTATTTAGAATTCCAAACACAGCTATCTATGTAGGCGAAAACAGAGTGAAACCAAAAAATTCAAACTGTTACTGGAAACGAATGTTTCAACCTAGAAGAATAAAAATTGGGCAGCCAAGTGGGATTAGTGAACTGATCATTACCACCAAGTATCATCAAGATTTGGTGAAAAAATGTTTGCTGAGATTTCAGCAAACTAGTAGTTTTTTGGAAGCTTGGCAACCCCTTTCAAACGAAAGTGTTTTTAGCCAGTCTCTGCATGAGGTACTTAAAGAAGAAACAAACCATAGAGATAGAACTTAGAACTACTTCATTTGGTCAAGTTTCATGGAGCTAGCACAAACCGTGTTTGATTTAGAATTCCAACACAGCTATCTATGTAGGAGAAAACAGAGTGAAACCTAAAAATTCAAACTGTTACTGGAAACGAATGCTTCAACCTAGAAGAATACAAATTGGGCAGCCAAGTGGGATTAGGGAAATGATTATTACCACCAAGTATCATCAAGTTTAGGTGAAAAAAAGGTTGCTGAGATTTCAGCAAACTAGTAGTTTTTTGGAAGCTTGGCAACCCTTTTCAAACGAAAGTGTTTTTCGCCAGTCTCTACATGGGGAACTTCAAGAGGAAACAAACCAAAAAGATAGAACCTAGAACTACTTCATTTGGTCAAGTTTCATGGAGCTAGCACAAACCGTGTTTGATTTAGAGTTTCAAACACATCTAAATATATAGCAGTAAACAGAGTGAAACCTAAAAATTCAAACTGTTACTGGAAACGAATGCTTCAACCTAGAAGAATAAAAATTGGGCAGCCAAGTGGGATTAGTGAACTGATCATTACCACCAAGTATCATCAAGATTTGGTGAAAAAATGTTTGCTGAGATTTCAGCAAACTAGTATTTTTTTTTAAGCTTGGCAACCCCTTTTAAACGAAAGTGTTTTTCGCCAGTCTCTGCATGGGGTAGTTCAAGAAAAAACAAACCATAGAGAGAGAACTTAGAACTACTTCATTTGGTCAAGTTTCAAGGAGCTAGCACAAACCGTGTTTGATTTAGAGTTTCAAACACATCTAAATATATAGCAGAAAACAAAGCGAAACCTAAAAATTCAAAGTGTTCGTGGAAACGAACGCTTGATCCTAGATGAGTGAAAATTGGGCAGCCAAGTGCGATTAGTGAACTGATCATTACCACCAAGTATCATCAAGATTTGGTGAAAAAATGTTTGCTGAGATTTCAGCAAACTAGAGGTTTGCTGGAAGCTTGGCAACCCCTTTCAAACGAAAGTGTTTTTCGCCAGTCTCTGCATGGGGTACTTCAAGAGGAAACAAACCATACAGATACAACTTAGAACTACTTCATTTGGTCAAGTTTCAAGGAGCTAGCACAAACCGTGTTTGATTTAGAGTTTCAAACACATCTAAGTATATAGTAGAAAACAGAGTGAAACCTAAAAATTCAAAGTGTTAGGGGAAACGAACGCATGATCCTAGATGAGTGAAAATTGGGCAGCCAAGTGGGATTAGTGAACTGATCATTACCACCAAGTATCATCAAGATTTGGTGATAAAATGTTTGCTGAGATTTCAGCAAACTAGAGGTTTGCTGGAAGCTTGGCAACCCCTTTCAAACGAAAGTGTTTTTCGCCAGTCTCTGCATGGGGTACTTCAAGAAGAAACAAACCATAGAGATAGAACTTAGAACTACTTCATTTGGTCAAGTTTCAAAAAGCTAGCACAAACCGTGTTTGATTTAGAATTCCAAACCCAGCTATCTATGTAGGAGAAAACAGGGTGAAACCTAAAAATTCAAACTGTTACTGGAAACGAATGCTTCAACCTAGAAGAAAAAAAATTGGGCAGCAAAGTGGGATTAGTGAACTGATCTTTACCACCAAGTATCATCAAGATTTGGTGAAAAAATGTTTGCTGAGATTTCAGCAAACTAGTATTTTTTTTTAAGCTTGGCAACCCCTTTCAAACGAAAGTGTTTTTCGCCAGTCTCTGCATGGGGTAGTTCAAGAAAAAACAAACCATAGAGAGAGAACTTAGAACTACTTCATTTGGTCAAGTTTCAAGGAGCTAGCACAAACCGTGTTTGATTTAGAGTTTCAAACACATCTAAGTATATAGCAGAAAACAGAGTGAAACCTAAAAATTCAAAGTGTTAGTGGAAACGAACGCTTGATCCTAGATGAGTGAAAATTGGGCAGCCAAGTGGGATTAGTGAACTGACCATTACCACCAAGTATCATCAAGATTTGGTGAAAAAATGTTTGCTGAGATTTCAGCAAACTAGAGGTTTGCTGGAAGCTTGGCAACCCCTTTCAAACGAAAGTGTTTTTCGCCAGTCTCTGCATGGGGTACTTCAAGAGGAAACAAACCATAGAGATAGAACTTAGAACTACTTCATTTGGTCAAGTTTCAAGGAGCTAGCACAAACCGTGTTTATTTAGATATCCAAACACAGCTATCTATGTAGGCGAAAACAGAGTGAAACCAAAAAATTCAAACTGTTACTGGAAACGAATGCTTCAACCTAGAAGAATGAAAATTGGGCAGCCAAGTTGGACTAGTGTACTGATCATTACCACCAAGTATCATCAAGATTTGGTGAAAAAATGTTTGCTGAGATTTCAGCAAACTAGAGGTTTGCTGGAAGCTTGGCAACCCCTTTCAAACGAAAGTGATTTTCGCCAGTCTCTGCATGGGGTACTTCAAGAGGAAACAAACCATAGAGATAGAACTTAGAACTACTTCATTTGGTCAAGTTTCAAGAGCTAGCATAAACCGTGTTTGATTTAGAATTCCAAACACAGCTATCTATGTAGGAGAAAACAGAGTGAAACCTAAAAATTCAAACTGTTACTGGAAACGAATGCTTCAACCTAGAAGAATAAAAATTTGCCAGCCAAATGCGCTTAGAGAACTGATCATTACCAGCAAGTATCATCAAGATTTGGTTAAAAAATGTTTGCTGAGATTTCAGCAAACTAGTAGTTTTTTGGAAGCTTGGCAACCCCTTTCAAACGAAAGTGTTTTTCGCCAGTCTCTGCATGGGGTACTTCAAGAAGAAACAAACCATAGAGATAGAACTTAGAACTACTTCATTTGGTCAAGTTTCAAAAAGCTAGCACAAACCGTGTTTGATTTAGAATTCCAAACCCAGCTATCTATGTAGGAGAAAACAGGGTGAAACCTAAAAATTCAAACTGTTACTGGAAACGAATGCTTCAACCTAGAAGAAAAAAAATTGGGCAGCCAAGTGGGATTAGTGAACTGATCATTACCACCAAGTATCATCAAGATTTGGTGAAAAAATGTTTGCTGAGATTTCAGCAAACTAGTATTTTTTTTTAAGCTTGGCAATCCCTTTCAAACGAAAGTGTTTTTCGCCAGTCTCTGCATGGGGTAGTTCAAGAAAAAACAAACCATAGAGAGAGAACTTAGAACTACTTCATTTGGTCAAGTTTCAAGGAGCTAGCACAAACCGTGTTTGATTTAGAGTTTCAAACACATCTAAATATATAGCAGAAAACAGAGTGAAAAATAAAAATTCAAAGTGTTAGTGGAAACGAACGCTTGATCCTAGATGAGTTAAAATTGGGCAGCCAAGTGGGATTAGTGAACTGATCATTACCACCAATTATCATCAAGATTTGGTGAAAAAATGTTTGCTGAGATTTCAGCAAACTAGAGGTTTGCTGGAAGCTTGGCAACCCCTTTCAAATGAAAGTGTTTTTCGCCAGTCTCTGCATGGGGTACTTCAAGAGGAAACAAACCATACAGATACAACTTAGAACTACTTCATTTGGTCAAGTTTCAAGGAGCTAGCACAAACCGTGTTTATTTAGAATTCCAAACACAGCTATCTATGTAGGCGAAAACAGAGTGAAACCAAAAAATTCAAACTGTTACTGGAAACGAATGTTTCAACCTAGAAGAATAAAAATTGGGCAGCCAAGTGGGATTAGTGAACTGATCATTACCACCAAGTATCATCAAGATTTGGTGAAAAAATGTTTGCTGAGATTTCAGCAAACTAGTAGTTTTTTGGAAGCTTGGCAACCCCTTTCAAACGAAAGTGTTTTTAGCCAGTCTCTGCATGAGGTACTTAAAGAAGAAACAAACCATAGAGATAGAACTTAGAACTACTTCATTTGGTCAAGTTTCATGGAGCTAGCACAAACCGTGTTTGATTTAGAATTCCAACACAGCTATCTATGTAGGAGAAAACAGAGTGAAACCTAAAAATTCAAACTGTTACTGGAAACGAATGCTTCAACCTAGAAGAATACAAATTGGGCAGCCAAGTGGGATTAGGGAAATGATTATTACCACCAAGTATCATCAAGTTTAGGTGAAAAAAAGGTTGCTGAGATTTCAGCAAACTAGTAGTTTTTTGGAAGCTTGGCAACCCTTTTCAAACGAAAGTGTTTTTCGCCAGTCTCTACATGGGGAACTTCAAGAGGAAACAAACCAAAAAGATAGAACCTAGAACTACTTCATTTGGTCAAGTTTCATGGAGCTAGCACAAACCGTGTTTGATTTAGAGTTTCAAACACATCTAAATATATAGCAGTAAACAGAGTGAAACCTAAAAATTCAAACTGTTACTGGAAACGAATGCTTCAACCTAGAAGAATAAAAATTGGGCAGCCAAGTGGGATTAGTGAACTGATCATTACCACCAAGTATCATCAAGATTTGGTGAAAAAATGTTTGCTGAGATTTCAGCAAACTAGTAGTTTTTTGGAAGCTTGGCAACCCCTTTCAAACGAAAGTGTTTTTCGCCAGTCTCTGCATGGGGTACTTCAAGAAGAAACAAACCATAGAGATAGAACTTAGAACTACTTCATTTGGTCAAGTTTCAAAAAGCTAGCACAAACCGTGTTTGATTTAGAATTCCAAACCCAGCTATCTATGTAGGAGAAAACAGGGTGAAACCTAAAAATTCAAACTGTTACTGGAAACGAATGCTTCAACCTAGAAGAAAAAAAATTGGGCAGCCAAGTGGGATTAGTGAACTGATCATTACCACCAAGTATCATCAAGATTTGGTGAAAAAATGTTTGCTGAGATTTCAGCAAACTAGTATTTTTTTTTAAGCTTGGCAACCCCTTTTAAACGAAAGTGTTTTTCGCCAGTCTCTGCATGGGGTAGTTCAAGAAAAAACAAACCATAGAGAGAGAACTTAGAACTACTTCATTTGGTCAAGTTTCAAGGAGCTAGCACAAACCGTGTTTGATTTAGAGTTTCAAACACATCTAAATATATAGCAGAAAACAAAGCGAAACCTAAAAATTCAAAGTGTTAGTGGAAACGAACGCTTGATCCTAGATGAGTGAAAATTGGGCAGCCAAGTGCGATTAGTGAACTGATCATTACCACCAAGTATCATCAAGATTTGGTGAAAAAATGTTTGCTGAGATTTCAGCAAACTAGAGGTTTGCTGGAAGCTTGGCAACCCCTTTCAAACGAAAGTGTTTTTCGCCAGTCTCTGCATGGGGTACTTCAAGAGGAAACAAACCATACAGATACAACTTAGAACTACTTCATTTGGTCAAGTTTCAAGGAGCTAGCACAAACCGTGTTTGATTTAGAGTTTCAAACACATCTAAGTATATAGTAGAAAACAGAGTGAAACCTAAAAATTCAAAGTGTTAGGGGAAACGAACGCATGATCCTAGATGAGTGAAAATTGGGCAGCCAAGTGGGATTAGTGAACTGATCATTACCACCAAGTATCATCAAGATTTGGTGATAAAATGTTTGCTGAGATTTCAGCAAACTAGAGGTTTGCTGGAAGCTTGGCAACCCCTTTCAAACGAAAGTGTTTTTCGCCAGTCTCTGCATGGGGTACTTCAAGAAGAAACAAACCATAGAGATAGAACTTAGAACTACTTCATTTGGTCAAGTTTCAAAAAGCTAGCACAAACCGTGTTTGATTTAGAATTCCAAACCCAGCTATCTATGTAGGAGAAAACAGGGTGAAACCTAAAAATTCAAACTGTTACTGGAAACGAATGCTTCAACCTAGAAGAAAAAAAATTGGGCAGCAAAGTGGGATTAGTGAACTGATCTTTACCACCAAGTATCATCAAGATTTGGTGAAAAAATGTTTGCTGAGATTTCAGCAAACTAGTATTTTTTTTTAAGCTTGGCAACCCCTTTCAAACGAAAGTGTTTTTCGCCAGTCTCTGCATGGGGTAGTTCAAGAAAAAACAAACCATAGAGAGAGAACTTAGAACTACTTCATTTGGTCAAGTTTCAAGGAGCTAGCACAAACCGTGTTTGATTTAGAGTTTCAAACACATCTAAGTATATAGCAGAAAACAGAGTGAAACCTAAAAATTCAAAGTGTTAGTGGAAACGAACGCTTGATCCTAGATGAGTGAAAATTGGGCAGCCAAGTGGGATTAGTGAACTGACCATTACCACCAAGTATCATCAAGATTTGGTGAAAAAATGTTTGCTGAGATTTCAGCAAACTAGAGGTTTGCTGGAAGCTTGGCAACCCCTTTCAAACGAAAGTGTTTTTCGCCAGTCTCTGCATGGGGTACTTCAAGAGGAAACAAACCATAGAGATAGAACTTAGAACTACTTCATTTGGTCAAGTTTCAAGGAGCTAGCACAAACCGTGTTTATTTAGATATCCAAACACAGCTATCTATGTAGGCGAAAACAGAGTGAAACCAAAAAATTCAAACTGTTACTGGAAACGAATGCTTCAACCTAGAAGAATGAAAATTGGGCAGCCAAGTTGGACTAGTGTACTGATCATTACCACCAAGTATCATCAAGATTTGGTGAAAAAATGTTTGCTGAGATTTCAGCAAACTAGAGGTTTGCTGGAAGCTTGGCAACCCCTTTCAAACGAAAGTGATTTTCGCCAGTCTCTGCATGGGGTACTTCAAGAGGAAACAAACCATAGAGATAGAACTTAGAACTACTTCATTTGGTCAAGTTTCAAGAGCTAGCATAAACCGTGTTTGATTTAGAATTCCAAACACAGCTATCTATGTAGGAGAAAACAGAGTGAAACCTAAAAATTCAAACTGTTACTGGAAACGAATGCTTCAACCTAGAAGAATAAAAATTTGCCAGCCAAATGCGCTTAGAGAACTGATCATTACCAGCAAGTATCATCAAGATTTGGTGAAAAAATGTTTGCTGAGATTTCAGCAAACTAGTAGTTTTTTGGAAGCTTGGCAACCCCTTTCAAACGAAAGTGTTTTTCGCCAGTCTCTGCATGGGGTACTTCAAGAAGAAACAAACCATAGAGATAGAACTTAGAACTACTTCATTTGGTCAAGTTTCAAAAAGCTAGCACAAACCGTGTTTGATTTAGAATTCCAAACCCAGCTATCTATGTAGGAGAAAACAGGGTGAAACCTAAAAATTCAAACTGTTACTGGAAACGAATGCTTCAACCTAGAAGAAAAAAAATTGGGCAGCCAAGTGGGATTAGTGAACTGATCATTACCACCAAGTATCATCAAGATTTGGTGAAAAAATGTTTGCTGAGATTTCAGCAAACTAGTATTTTTTTTTAAGCTTGGCAATCCCTTTCAAACGAAAGTGTTTTTCGCCAGTCTCTGCATGGGGTAGTTCAAGAAAAAACAAACCATAGAGAGAGAACTTAGAACTACTTCATTTGGTCAAGTTTCAAGGAGCTAGCACAAACCGTGTTTGATTTAGAGTTTCAAACACATCTAAATATATAGCAGAAAACAGAGTGAAAAATAAAAATTCAAAGTGTTAGTGGAAACGAACGCTTGATCCTAGATGAGTGAAAATTGGGCAGCCAAGTGGGATTAGTGAACTGATCATTACCACCAAGTATCATCAAGATTTGGTGAAAAACTGTTTGCTGAGATTTCAGCAAACTAGAGGTTTGCTGGAAGCTTGGCAACCCCTTTCAAACGAAAGTGTTTTTCGCCAGTCTCTGCATGGGGTACTTCAAGAGGAAACAAACCATACAGATACAACTTAGAACTACTTCATTTGGTCAAGTTTCAAGGAGCTAGCACAAACCGTGTTTATTTAGAATTCCAAACACAGCTATCTATGTAGGCGAAAACAGAGTGAAACCAAAAAATTCAAACTGTTACTGGAAACGAATGTTTCAACCTAGAAGAATAAAAATTGGGCAGCCAAGTGGTATTAGTGAACTGATCATTACCACCAAGTATCATCAAGATTTGGTGAAAAAATGTTTGCTGAGATTTCAGCAAACTAGTAGTTTTTTGGAAGCTTGGCAACCCCTTTCAAACGAAAGTGTTTTTAGCCAGTCTCTGCATGAGGTACTTAAAGAAGAAACAAACCATAGAGATAGAACTTAGAACTACTTCATTTGGTCAAGTTTCATTGAGCTAGCACAAACCGTGTTTGATTTAGAATTCCAACACAGCTATCTATGTAGGAGAAAACAGAGTGAAACCTAAAAATTCAAACTGTTACTGGAAACGAATGCTTCAACCTAGAAGAATACAAATTGGGCAGCCAAGTGGGATTAGGGAACTGATTATTACCACCAAGTATCATCAAGTTTAGGTGAAAAAAAGGTTGCTGAGATTTCAGCAAACTAGTAGTTTTTTGGAAGCTTGGCAACCCTTTTCAAACGAAAGTGTTTTTCGCCAGTCTCTACATGGGGAACTTCAAGAGGAAACAAACCAAAAAGATAGAACCTAGAACTACTTCATTTGGTCAAGTTTCATGGAGCTAGCACAAACCGTGTTTGATTTAGAGTTTCAAACACATCTAAATATATAGCAGTAAACAGAGTGAAACCTAAAAATTCAAACTGTTACTGGAAACGAATGCTTCAACCTAGAAGAATAAAAATTGGGCAGCCAAGTGGGATTAGTGAACTGATCATTACCACCAAGTATCATCAAGATTTGGTGAAAAAATGTTTGCTGAGATTTCAGCAAACTAGTAGTTTTTTGGAAGCTTGGCAACCCCTTTCAAACGAAAGTGTTTTTCGCCAGTCTCTGCATGAGGTACTTAAAGAAGAAACAAACCATAGAGATAGAACTTAGAACTACTTCATTTGGTCAAGTTTCATGGAGCTAGCACAAACCGTGTTTGATTTAGAATTCCAACACAGCTATCTATGTAGGAGAAAACAGAGTGAAACCTAAAAATTCAAACTGTTACTGGAAACGAATGCTTCAACCTAGAAGAATACAAATTGGGCAGCCAAGTGGGATTAGGGAACTGATTATTACCACCAAGTATCATCAAGTTTAGGTGAAAAAAAGGTTGCTGAGATTTCAGCAAACTAGTAGTTTTTTGGAAGCTTGGCAACCCTTTTCAAACGAAAGTGTTTTTCGCCAGTCTCTACATGGGGAACTTCAAGAGGAAACAAACCAAAAAGATAGAACCTAGAACTACTTCATTTGGTCAAGTTTCATGGAGCTAGCACAAACCGTGTTTGATTTAGAGTTTCAAACACATCTAAATATATAGCAGTAAACAGAGTGAAACCTAAAAATTCAAACTGTTACTGGAAACGAATGCTTCAACCTAGAAGAATAAAAATTGGGCAGCCAAGTGGGATTAGTGAACTGATCATTACCACCAAGTATCATCAAGATTTGGTGAAAAAATGTTTGCTGAGATTTCAGCAAACTAGTAGTTTTTTGGAAGCTTGGCAACCCCTTTCAAACGAAAGTGTTTTTCGCCAGTCTCTGCATGGGGTACTTCAAGAAGAAACAAACCATAGAGATAGAACTTAGAACTACTTCATTTGGTCAAGTTTCAAAAAGCTAGCACAAACCGTGTTTGATTTAGAATTCCAAACCCAGCTATCTATGTAGGAGAAAACAGGGTGAAACCTAAAAATTCAAACTGTTACTGGAAACGAATGCTTCAACCTAGAAGAAAAAAAATTGGGCAGCCAAGTGGGATTAGTGAACTGATCATTACCACCTAGTATCATCAAGATTTGGTGAAAAAATGTTTGCTGAGATTTCAGCAAACTAGTATTTTTTTTTAAGCTTGGCAACCCCTTTCAAACGAAAGTGTTTTTCGCCAGTCTCTGCATGGGGTAGTTCAAGAAAAAACAAACCATAGAGAGAGAACTTAGAACTACTTCATTTGGTCAAGTTTCAAGGAGCTAGCACAAACCGTGTTTGATTTAGAGTTTCAAACACCTCTAAATATATAGCAGAAAACAAAGCGAAACCTAAAAATTCAAAGTGTTAGTGGAAACGAACGCTTGATCCTAGATGAGTGAAAATTGGGCAGCCAAGTGGGATTAGTGAACTGATCATTACCACCAAGTATCATCAAGATTTGGTGAAAAAATGTTTGCTGAGATTTCAGCAAACTAGAGGTTTGCTGGAAGCTTGGCAACCCCTTTCAAACGAAAGTGTTTTTCGCCAGTCTCTGCATGGGGTACTTCAAGAGGAAACAAACCATAGAGATAGAACTTAGAACTACTTCATTTGGTCAAGTTTCAAGGAGCTAGCACAAACCGTGTTTGATTTAGAGTTTCAAACACATCTAAGTATATAGTAGAAAACAGAGTGAAACCTAAAAATTCAAAGTGTTAGGGGAAACGAACGCTTGATCCTAGATGAGTGAAAATTGGGCAGCCAAGTGGGATTAGTGAACTGATCATTACCACCAAGTATCATCAAGATTTGGTGATAAAATGTTTGCTGAGATTTCAGCAAACTAGAGGTTTGCTGGAAGCTTGGCAACCCCTTTCAAACGAAAGTGTTTTTCGCCAGTCTCTGCATGGGGTACTTCAAGAAGAAACAAACCATAGAGATAGAACTTAGAACTACTTCATTTGGTCAAGTTTCAAAAAGCTAGCACAAACCGTGTTTGATTTAGAATTCCAAACCCAGCTATCTATGTAGGAGAAAACAGGGTGAAACCTAAAAATTCAAACTGTTACTGGAAACGAATGCTTCAACCTAGAAGAAAAAAAATTGGGCAGCAAAGTGGGATTAGTGAACTGATCTTTACCACCAAGTATCATCAAGATTTGGTGAAAAAATGTTTGCTGAGATTTCAGCAAACTAGTACTTTTTTTTAAGCTTGGCAACCCCTTTCAAACGAAAGTGTTTTTCGCCAGTCTCTGCATGGGGTAGTTCAAGAAAAAACAAACCATAGAGAGAGAACTTAGAACTACTTCATTTGGTCAAGTTTCAAGGAGCTAGCACAAACCGTGTTTGATTTAGAGTTTCAAACACATCTAAGTATATAGCAGAAAACAGAGTGAAACCTAAAAATTCAAAGTGTTAGTGGAAACGAACGCTTGATCCTAGATGAGTGAAAATTGGGCAGCCAAGTGGGATTAGTGAACTGACCATTACCACCAAGTATCATCAAGATTTGGTGAAAAAATGTTTGCTGAGATTTCAGCAAACTAGAGGTTTGCTGGAAGCTTGGCAACCCCTTTCAAACGAAAGTGTTTTTCGCCAGTCTCTGCATGGGGTACTTCAAGAGGAAACAAACCATAGAGATAGAACTTAGAACTACTTCATTTGGTCAAGTTTCAAGGAGCTAGCACAAACCGTGTTTATTTAGATATCCAAACACAGCTATCTATGTAGGCGAAAACAGAGTGAAACCAAAAAATTCAAACTGTTACTGGAAACGAATGCTTCAACCTAGAAGAATGAAAATTGGGCAGCCAAGTTGGACTAGTGTACTGATCATTACCACCAAGTATCATCAAGATTTGGTGAAAAAATGTTTGCTGAGATTTCAGCAAACTAGAGGTTTGCTGGAAGCTTGGCAACCCCTTTCAAACGAAAGTGACTTTCGCCAGTCTCTGCATGGGGTACTTCAAGAGGAAACAAACCATAGAGATAGAACTTAGAACTACTTCATTTGGTCAAGTTTCAAGGAGCTAGCACAAACCGTGTTTGATTTAGAGTTTCAAACACATCTAACTATATAGCAGAAAACAGAGTGAAACCTAAAAATTCAAACTGTTACTGGAAACGAATGCTTCAACCTAGAAGAATAAAAATTGGGCAGCCAAGTGGGATTAGTGAACTGATCATTACCACCAAGTATCATCCAGATTTGGTGAAAAAATGTTTGCTGAGATTTCAGCAAACTAGTAGTTTTTTGGAAGCTTAGCAACCCCTTTCAAACGAAAGTGTTTTTCGCCAGGCTCTGCATGGGGTACTTAAAGAAGAAACAACCATAGGTATAGAACTTAGAACTACTTCATTTGGTCAAGTTTCATGGAGCTAGCACAAACCGTGTTTGATTTAGAGTTTCAAACACATCTAACTATATAGCAGAAAACAGAGTGAAACCTAAAAATTCAAACTGTTACTGGAAACAAATGCTTCAACCTAGAAGAATAAAAATTAGGCAGCCAAGTGGGATTAGTCATCTGATCATTACCACCAAGTATCATCAAGATTTGGTGAAAAAATGTTTGCTGAGATTTCAGCAAACTAGTAGTTTTTTGGAAGCTTGGCAACACCTTTCAAACGAAAGTGTTTTTCGCCCGTCTCTGCATGGGGTATTTCAAGAGGAAACAAACCAAAGAGATAGAACTTAGAACTACTTCATTTGGTCAAGTTTCAAGGAGCGAGTACAAACCGTGTTTGATTTAGAATTCCAAACACAGCTATCTATGTAGGAGAAAACAGAGTGAAACCAAAAAATTCAAACTGTTACTGGAAATGAATGCTTCAACCTAGAAGAATAAAAATTGGACAGCCAAGTGGGATTAGTGAACTGATCATTACCACCAAGTATCATCAAGATTTGGTGAAAAAATGTTTGCTGAGATTTCACAAACTAGTAGTTTTTTGGAAGCTTGGCAACCCCTTTCAAACGAAAGTGTTTTTCGCCAGTCTCTGCATGGGGTACTTCAAGAAGAAACAAACCATAGAGATAGAACTTAGAACTACTTCATTTGGTCAAGTTTCAAAAAGCTAGCACAAACCGTGTTTGATTTAGAATTCCAAACCCAGCTATCTATGTAGGAGAAAACAGGGTGAAACCTAAAAATTCAAACTGTTACTGGAAACGAATGCTTCAACCTAGAAGAAAAAAAATTGGGCAGCCAAGTGGGATTAGTGAACTGATCATTACCACCTAGTATCATCAAGATTTGGTGAAAAAATGTTTGCTGAGATTTCAGCAAACTAGTATTTTTTTTTAAGCTTGGCAACCCCTTTCAAACGAAAGTGTTTTTCGCCAGTCTCTGCATGGGGTAGTTCAAGAAAAAACAAACCATAGAGAGAGAACTTAGAACTACTTCATTTGGTCAAGTTTCAAGGAGCTAGCACAAACCGTGTTTGATTTAGAGTTTCAAACACCTCTAAATATATAGCAGAAAACAAAGTGAAACCTAAAAATTCAAAGTGTTAGTGGAAACGAACGCTTGATCCTAGATGAGTGAAAATTGGGCAGCCAAGTGGGATTAGTGAACTGATCATTACCACCAAGTATCATCAAGATTTGGTGAAAAAATGTTTGCTGAGATTTCAGCAAACTAGAGGTTTGCTGGAAGCTTGGCAACCCCTTTCAAACGAAAGTGTTTTTCGCCAGTCTCTGCATGGGGTACTTCAAGAGGAAACAAACCATAGAGATAGAACTTAGAACTACTTCATTTGGTCAAGTTTCAAGGAGCTAGCACAAACCGTGTTTGATTTAGAGTTTCAAACACATCTAAGTATATAGTAGAAAACAGAGTGAAACCTAAAAATTCAAAGTGTTAGGGGAAACGAACGCTTGATCCTAGATGAGTGAAAATTGGGCAGCCAAGTGGGATTAGTGAACTGATCATTACCACCAAGTATCATCAAGATTTGGTGATAAAATGTTTGCTGAGATTTCAGCAAACTAGAGGTTTGCTGGAAGCTTGGCAACCCCTTTCAAACGAAAGTGTTTTTCGCCAGTCTCTGCATGGGGTACTTCAAGAAGAAACAAACCATAGAGATAGAACTTAGAACTACTTCATTTGGTCAAGTTTCAAAAAGCTAGCACAAACCGTGTTTGATTTAGAATTCCAAACCCAGCTATCTATGTAGGAGAAAACAGGGTGAAACCTAAAAATTCAAACTGTTACTGGAAACGAATGCTTCAACCTAGAAGAAAAAAAATTGGGCAGCAAAGTGGGATTAGTGAACTGATCTTTACCACCAAGTATCATCAAGATTTGGTGAAAAAATGTTTGCTGAGATTTCAGCAAACTAGTATTTTTTTTTAAGCTTGGCAACCCCTTTCAAACGAAAGTGTTTTTCACCAGTCTCTGCATGGGGTAGTTCAAGAAAAAACAAACCATAGAGAGAGAACTTAGAACTACTTCATTTGGTCAAGTTTCAAGGAGCTAGCACAAACCGTGTTTGATTTAGAGTTTCAAACACATCTAAGTATATAGCAGAAAACAGAGTGAAACCTAAAAATTCAAAGTGTTAGTGGAAACGAACGCTTGATCCTAGATGAGTGAAAATTGGGCAGCCAAGTGGGATTAGTGAACTGACCATTACCACCAAGTATCATCAAGATTTGGTGAAAAAATGTTTGCTGAGATTTCAGCAAACTAGAGGTTTGCTGGAAGCTTGGCAACCCCTTTCAAACGAAAGTGTTTTTCGCCAGTCTCTGCATGGGGTACTTCAAGAGGAAACAAACCATAGAGATAGAACTTAGAACTACTTCATTTGGTCAAGTTTCAAGGAGCTAGCACAAACCGTGTTTATTTAGATATCCAAACACAGCTATCTATGTAGGCGAAAACAGAGTGAAACCAAAAAATTCAAACTGTTACTGGAAACGAATGCTTCAACCTAGAAGAATGAAAATTGGGCAGCCAAGTTGGACTAGTGTACTGATCATTACCACCAAGTATCATCAAGATTTGGTGAAAAAATGTTTGCTGAGATTTCAGCAAACTAGAGGTTTGCTGGAAGCTTGGCAACCCCTTTCAAACGAAAGTGACTTTCGCCAGTCTCTGCATGGGGTACTTCAAGAGGAAACAAACCATAGAGATAGAACTTAGAACTACTTCATTTGGTCAAGTTTCAAGGAGCTAGCACAAACCGTGTTTGATTTAGAGTTTCAAACACATCTAACTATATAGCAGAAAACAGAGTGAAACCTAAAAATTCAAACTGTTACTGGAAACGAATGCTTCAACCTAGAAGAATAAAAATTGGGCAGCCAAGTGGGATTAGTGAACTGATCATTACCACCAAGTATCATCCAGATTTGGTGAAAAAATGTTTGCTGAGATTTCAGCAAACTAGTAGTTTTTTGGAAGCTTAGCAACCCCTTTCAAACGAAAGTGTTTTTCGCCAGGCTCTGCATGGGGTACTTAAAGAAGAAACAACCATAGGTATAGAACTTAGAACTACTTCATTTGGTCAAGTTTCATGGAGCTAGCACAAACCGTGTTTGATTTAGAGTTTCAAACACATCTAACTATATAGCAGAAAACAGAGTGAAACCTAAAAATTCAAACTGTTACTGGAAACAAATGCTTCAACCTAGAAGAATAAAAATTAGGCAGCCAAGTGGGATTAGTCATCTGATCATTACCACCAAGTATCATCAAGATTTGGTGAAAAAATGTTTGCTGAGATTTCAGCAAACTAGTAGTTTTTTGGAAGCTTGGCAACACCTTTCAAACGAAAGTGTTTTTCGCCCGTCTCTGCATGGGGTATTTCAAGAGGAAACAAACCAAAGAGATAGAACTTAGAACTACTTCATTTGGTCAAGTTTCAAGGAGCGAGTACAAACCGTGTTTGATTTAGAATTCCAAACACAGCTATCTATGTAGGAGAAAACAGAGTGAAACCAAAAAATTCAAACTGTTACTGGAAATGAATGCTTCAACCTAGAAGAATAAAAATTGGACAGCCAAGTGGGATTAGTGAACTGATCATTACCACCAAGTATCATCAAGATTTGGTGAAAAAATGTTTGCTGAGATTTCACAAACTAGTAGTTTTTTGGAAGCTTGGCAACCCCTTTCAAACGAAAGTGTTTTTCGCCAGTCTCTGCATGGGGTACTTCAAGAAGAAACAAACCATAGAGATAGAACTTAGAACTACTTCATTTGGTCAAGTTTCAAAAAGCTAGCACAAACCGTGTTTGATTTAGAATTCCAAACCCAGCTATCTATGTAGGAGAAAACAGGGTGAAACCTAAAAATTCAAACTGTTACTGGAAACGAATGCTTCAACCTAGAAGAAAAAAAATTGGGCAGCCAAGTGGGATTAGTGAACTGATCATTACCACCTAGTATCATCAAGATTTGGTGAAAAAATGTTTGCTGAGATTTCAGCAAACTAGTATTTTTTTTTAAGCTTGGCAACCCCTTTCAAACGAAAGTGTTTTTCGCCAGTCTCTGCATGGGGTAGTTCAAGAAAAAACAAACCATAGAGAGAGAACTTAGAACTACTTCATTTGGTCAAGTTTCAAGGAGCTAGCACAAACCGTGTTTGATTTAGAGTTTCAAACACCTCTAAATATATAGCAGAAAACAAAGTGAAACCTAAAAATTCAAAGTGTTAGTGGAAACGAACGCTTGATCCTAGATGAGTGAAAATTGGGCAGCCAAGTGGGATTAGTGAACTGATCATTACCACCAAGTATCATCAAGATTTGGTGAAAAAATGTTTGCTGAGATTTCAGCAAACTAGAGGTTTGCTGGAAGCTTGGCAACCCCTTTCAAACGAAAGTGTTTTTCGCCAGTCTCTGCATGGGGTACTTCAAGAGGAAACAAACCATAGAGATAGAACTTAGAACTACTTCATTTGGTCAAGTTTCAAGGAGCTAGCACAAACCGTGTTTGATTTAGAGTTTCAAACACATCTAAGTATATAGTAGAAAACAGAGTGAAACCTAAAAATTCAAAGTGTTAGGGGAAACGAACGCTTGATCCTAGATGAGTGAAAATTGGGCAGCCAAGTGGGATTAGTGAACTGATCATTACCACCAAGTATCATCAAGATTTGGTGATAAAATGTTTGCTGAGATTTCAGCAAACTAGAGTTTGCTGGAAGCTTGGCAACCCCTTTCAAACGAAAGTGTTTTTCGCCAGTCTCTGCATGGGGTACTTCAAGAAGAAACAAACCATAGAGATAGAACTTAGAACTACTTCATTTGGTCAAGTTTCAAAAGCTAGCACAAACCGTGTTTGATTTAGAATTCCAAACCCAGCTATCTATTAGGAGAAAACAGGGTGAAACCTAAAAATTCAACTGTTACTGGAAACGAATGCTTCAACCTAGAAGAAAAAAAATTGGGCAGCAAAGTGGGATTAGTGAACTGATCTTTACCACCAAGTATCATCAAGATTTGGTGAAAAAATGTTTGCTGAGATTTCAGCAAACTAGTATTTTTTTTTAAGCTTGGCAACCCCTTTCAAACGAAAGTGTTTTTCACCAGTCTCTGCATGGGGTAGTTCAAGAAAAAACAAACCATAGAGAGAGAACTTAGAACTACTTCATTTGGTCAAGTTTCAAGGAGCTAGCACAAACCGTGTTTGATTTAGAGTTTCAAACACATCTAAGTATATAGCAGAAAACAGAGTGAAACCTAAAAATTCAAAGTGTTAGTGGAAACGAACGCTTGATCCTAGATGAGTGAAAATTGGGCAGCCAAGTGGGATTAGTGGAACTGACCATTACCACCAAGTATCATCAAGATTTGGTGAAAAAATGTTTGCTGAGATTTCAGCAAACTAGAGGTTTGCTGGAAGCTTGGCAACCCCTTTCAAACGAAGTGTTTTTCGCCAGTCTCTGCATGGGGTACTTCAAGAGGAAACAAACCATAGAGATAGAACTTAGAACTACTTCATTTGGTCAAGTTTCAAGGAGCTAGCACAAACCGTGTTTATTTAGATATCCAAACACAGCTATCTATGTAGGCGAAAACAGAGTGAAACCAAAAAATTCAAACTGTTACTGGAAACGAATGCTTCAACCTAGAAGAATGAAAATTGGGCAGCCAAGTTGGACTAGTGTACTGATCATTACCACCAAGTATCATCAAGATTTGGTGAAAAAATGTTGCTGAGATTTCAGCAAACTAGAGGTTTGCTGGAAGCTTGGCAACCCCTTTCAAACGAAAGTGACTTTCGCCAGTCTCTGCATGGGGTACTTCAAGAGGAAACAAACCATAGAGATAGAACTTAGAACTACTTCATTTGGTCAAGTTTCAAGGAGCTAGCACAAACCGTGTTTGATTTAGAGTTTCAAACACATCTAACTATATAGCAGAAAACAGAGTGAAACCTAAAAATTCAAACTGTTACTGGAAACGAATGCTTCAACCTAGAAGAATAAAATTGGGCAGCCAAGTGGGATTAGTGAACTGATCATTACCACCAAGTATCATCCAGATTTGGTGAAAAAATGTTTGCTGAGATTTCAGCAAACTAGTAGTTTTTTGGAAGCTTAGCAACCCCTTTCAAACGAAAGTGTTTTCGCCAGGCTCTGCATGGGGTACTTAAAGAAGAAACAACCATAGGTATAGAACTTAGAACTACTTCATTTGGTCAAGTTTCATGGAGCTAGCACAAACCGTGTTTGATTTAGAGTTTCAAACACATCTAACTATATAGCAGAAAACAGAGTGAAACCTAAAAATTCAAACTGTTACTGGAAACAAATGCTTCAACCTAGAAGAATAAAAATTAGGCAGCCAAGTGGGATTAGTCATCTGATCATTACCACCAAGTATCATCAAGATTTGGTGAAAAAATGTTTGCTGAGATTTCAGCAAACTAGTAGTTTTTTGGAAGCTTGGCAACACCTTTCAAACGAAAGTGTTTTTCGCCCGTCTCTGCATGGGGTATTTCAAGAGGAAACAAACCAAAGAGATAGAACTTAGAACTACTTCATTTGGTCAAGTTTCAAGGAGCGAGTACAAACCGTGTTTGATTTAGAATTCCAAACACAGCTATCTATGTAGGAGAAAACAGAGTGAAACCAAAAAATTCAAACTGTTACTGGAAACGAATGCTTCAACCTAGAAGAATAAAAATTGGGCAGCCAAGTGGGATTAGTGAACTGATCATTACCACCAAGTATCATCAAGATTTGGTGAAAAAATGTTTGCTGAGATTTCAGCAAACTGGTAGTTTTTTGGAAGCATGGCAACACCTTTCAAACGAAAGTGTTTTTCGCCAGTCTCTACATGGTGTACTTCAAGAGGAAACAAACCAAAGAGATAGAACCTAGAACTACTTCATTTGGTCAAGTTTCATGGAGCTAGCACAAACCGTGTTTGATTTAGAGTTTCAAACCCATCTAAATATATAGCAGTAAACAGAGTGAAACCTAAAAATTCAAACTGTTACTGGAAACGAATGCTTCAACCTAGAAGAATAAAAATTGGGCAGCCAAGTGGGATTAGTGAACTGATCATTACCACCAAGTATCATCAAGATTTGGTGAATAAATGTTTGCTGAGATTTCAGCAAACTGGTAGTTTTTTGGAAGCTTGGCAACCCCTTTCAAACGAAAGTGTTTTTCGCCAGTCTCTGCATGGGGTACTTCAAGAGGAAACAAACCATAGAGATAGAACTTAGAACTACTTCATTTGGTCAAGTTTCAAGGAGCTAGCACAAACCGTGTTTGATTTAGAATTCCAAACACAGCTATCTATGTAGGAGAAAACAGAGTCAAACCTAAAAATTCAAACTGTTACTGGAAACGAATGCTTCAACCTAGAAGAATAAAAAATTGGGCAGCCAAGTGGGATTAGTGAACTGATCATTACCACCAAGTATCATCAAGTTTTGGTGAAAAAATGCTTGCTGAGATTTCAGCAAACTAGTATGTTTTTTGGAAGCTTGGCAACCCCTTTCAAACGAAAGTGTTTTTTCGCAAGTCTCTGCATGGGGTTCTCCAAGAGGAAACAAACCATACAGATAGAACTTAGAACTACTTCATTTGGTCAAGTTTCATGGAGCTAGCACAAACCATTTTTGATTTAGAATTTCAAACACATCTAACTATATAGCAGAAAACAGAGTGAAACCTAAAAATTCAAACTGTTACTGGAAACGAATGCTTCAACCTAGAAGAATAAAATTGGGCAGACAAGTGGGATTAATGAACTGATGATTACCACCAAGTATCATCAAGATTTGGTGAAAAAATGTTTGCTGAGATTTCAGCAAACTAGTATTTTTTTGGAAGCTTGGCAACCCCTTTCAAACAAAAGTGTTTTTCGCCAGTCTCTGCATGGGGTACTTCAAGAGGAAACAATCCATAGAGATAGAACTTAGAACTACTTCATTTGGTCAAGTTTCAAGAGCTAGCATAAACCGTGTTTGATTTATAATTCCAAACACAGCTATCTATGTAGGAGAAAACAGAGTGAAACCTAAAAATTCAAACTGTTACTGGAAACGAATGCTTCAACCTAGAAGAATAAAAATTGGCCAGCCAAATGCGCTTAGTGAACTGATCATTACCAGCAAGTATCATCAAGATTTGGTGAAAAAATGTTTTCTGAGATTTCAGCAAACTAGTAGTTTTTGGGAAGCTTGGCAACCCCTTTCAAACGAAAGTGTTTTTCGGCCAGTCTCTGCATGGGGTACTTCAAGAAGAAACAAACCATAGAGATAGAACTTAGAACTACTTCATTTGGTCAAGTTTCAAAAAGCTAGCACAAACCGTGTTTGATTTAGAGTTCAAACACACTAACTATATAGCAGAAAACAGAGTGAAACCAAAAAATTCAAACTGTTACTGGAAACGAATGCTTCAACCTAGAAGAATGAAAATTGGGCAGCCAAGTTGGACTAGTGTACTGATCATTACCACCAAGTATCATCAAGATTTGGTGAAAAAATGTTTGCTGAGATTTCAGCAAACTAGAGGTTTGCTGAAGCTTGGCAACCCCTTTCAAACGAAAGTGATTTTCGCCAGTCTCTACATGGGGTACTTCAAGAGGAAACAAACCATAGAGATAGAACTTAGAACTACTTCATTTGGTCAAGTTTCAAGGAGCTAGCACAACCGTGTTTGATTTAGAGTTTCAAACACATCTAACTATATAGCAGAAAACAGAGTGAAACCTAAAAATTCAAACTGTTACTGGAAACGAATGCTTCAACATAGAAGAATAAAAATTGGGCAGCCAAGTGGGATTAGTGAACTGATCATTACCACCAAGTATCATCCAGATTTGGTGAAAAAATGTTTGCTGATATTTCAGCAAACTAGTAGTTTTTTGGAAGCTTGGCAACCCCTTTCAAACGAAAGTGTTTTTCGCCAGGCTCTGCATGGGGTACTTAAAGAAGAAACAACCATAAGTATAGAACTTAGAACTACTTCATTTGGTCAAGTTTCATGGAGCTAGCACAAACCGTGTTTGATTTAGAGTTTCAAACACATCTAACTATATAGCAGAAAACAGAGTGAAACCTAAAAATTCAAACTGCTACTGGAAACAAATGCTTCAACCTAGAAGAATAAAAATTAGGCAGCCAAGTGGGATTAGTCATCTGATCATTACCACAAAGTATCATCAAGATTTGGTGAAAAAATGTTTGCTGAGATTTCAGCAAACTAATAGTTTTTGGAAGCTTGGCAACACCTTTCAAACGAAAGTGTTTTTCGCCCGTCTCTGCATGGGGTATTTCAAGAGGAAACAAACCAAAGAGATAGAACTTAGAACTACTTCATTTGGTCAAGTTTCAAGGAGCGAGTACAAACCGTGTTTGATTTAGAATTCCAAACACAGCTATCTATGTAGGAGAACACAGAGTGAAACCAAAAAATTCAAACTTTACTGGAAATGAATGCTTCAACCTAGAAGAATAAAAATTGGGCAGCCAAGTGGGATTAGTGAACTGATCATTACCACCAAGTATCATCAAGATTTGGTGAAAAAATGTTTGCTGAGATTTCAGCAAACTGGTAGTTTTTTGGAAGCATGGCAACACCTTTCAAACGAAAGTGTTTTTCGCCAGTCTCTACATGGTGTACTTCAAGAGGGAAACAAACCAAAGAGATAGAACCTAGAACTACTTCATTTGGTCAAGTTTCATGGAGCTAGCACAACCGTGTTTTGATTTAGAGTTTCAAACCCATCTAAATATATAGCAGTAAACAGAGTGAAACCTAAAAATTCAAACTGTCACTGGAAACGAATGCTTCAACCTAGAAGAATAAAAATTGGGCAGCCAAGTGGGATTAGTGAACTGATCTTTACCACCAAGTATCATCCAGATTTGGTGAAAAATGTTTGCTGAGATTTAAGCAAACTAGTAGTTTTTTGGAAGCTTGGCAACCCCTTTCAAACGAAAGTGTTTTTCGCCCGTCTCTGCATGGGGTACTTCAAGAGGAACAAACCATAGAGATAGAACTTAGAACTACTTCATTTGGTCAAGTTTCAAGGAGCTAGCACAAACCGTGTTTGATTTAGAATTCCAAACACAGCTATCTATGTAGGAGAAAACAGAGTCAAACCTAAAAATTCAAACTGTTACTGGAAACGAATGCTTCAACCTAGAAAAAAAAAATTGGGCAGCCAAGTGGGCTTATTGAAGACAAGTCCCACCCCCCCCCCCCCCACCAACCCCCCCTGTCCATACCACCAAGTAT